>NW_028318388.1:1515000-1677500 GCF_062004578.1 Staurois parvus | reverse complement strand
TGTGTGATCGGTCAAAAAGGATAATACTCCAGATAGTGTGATAACGTACAAATGATTTATTAAAGCATATAAAAAAACACTTACAAACTTCAAGGATGTAAGTGATAAATGCCGCTGGTGCTGGCTCCAGACAGGCGTGGGTGACGTCAGCACAATCTCCACCCAGCTGACATCACCCACGCCTGTCTGGAGCTGACATCAGCAGCGTTTATGACTTACATGCTCATTTGTCTTTGAAATTTGTAAGTGGTTTTTATTATGCTTCAAAAAATAATGTGTACGTTATCACACTAGTATTATCCTTTTTGACACAGCGGATCATAATAGGGAGGAAGAGAGGAGGAGAGATACCGAAGTCTGTGACACCTCTTTCCCATCTAATAATAATATTATAGGTAGGAGCAGATTTAAAGTATAAGTGACTTACTATTAGAATTTTTTATCAATAGCGCAACAATAACTGGATATCAAGTATTGAGTATTTGCATTGGTATTTTTTGAGTGCAGCTATTGTTTCACTGTTTTATGATTCACAATTTGTATGGGTTTTTTTGGCACAATTTTCACATTATTATTATTATTATTATTATTATTATTTTGTGAGACCTCCATGATTTGTAAGGACAGCATCAAGTCTTCTAAGCATGGAATGAACAAGTTGGTGACATATTGCAATATTTCTATTCTTCAGGAATGACCTCTTTTAGAGCCCGGATGCTGGATGGAGAATGATGCCCAACTTGTCTACAGATTTCCCAAGAGGTGTTTGATTGGGTTCAGATCAGGAGACATGCTTGGCCACTGAATCACTTTCACCCTATTCTTCTTCAGAAACGCTACAGTGGCCTTAGATGTGTGTTTTGGGTCATTGTCATGTTGCAAAAGTGATCGACCAAGAGCACGGAGTGATGGTAGCATCTTGCAATATAGAGCAGTACATCTGTGAATTCATGATACCATCAATGAAATGCAGCTCCTCGACACCTGCAGCACTCATGCAGCCCTACAGAAGGACACTGCCACCTTCACGTTTCCCTGTAGGCACCATTCATTTTTCTTTGTACTCCCTTTGCGACGTGATACAGTTTTCAAGCCATCAGTTCCAAAAACATTTATCTTGGTCTCATCATTCCACAGTATGTACACAGTCCCAGTGGTCTTTTTCATCATGGGCCCTGGCAAATTCTAAGTGGGCTTTTTTGTGCATGGGCTTTAGGAGAGGCTTCCTTCATGGAGGACACCAATGCATGCCATTCCTTTGCAGTGTACTCCGTATTGTGTCACATAAACAATCACCCCAGTTTTGCTTTCTATTTTTTTAGCTAACTGCAGTGAACTTGCATGGCAAATTTCATCAACCCTTCTCATCAGAAGACACTCCTGTTGAGGTGTTAACTTCCGTGGATGGCCTGGACGTCTCTGTGAGATGATTGCAGTTCCATCTTTGTAAAATGTTTGTATCACTTTTGCTACAGTATTCTGACTGATAAGTAAAGCTTTGCCGATCTACTTATAGCCTTCACCTTTCTTGTGAAAATAAATTATCTTCTTTCTCAGGCCTTGTGATATTTTTCTTCCATGTGGAGCCATTGCTGACAACATGAAATGGGAAGGGGTTTTCTTTAAGTATCGCCCTTTTTTAATGAACTATTTGCTGGACACCTGTTTAATCAATAATTAGACTCACCTGTAGTTGAATTCTTCTTAATTAGGATTTTGTTGTCTAAGATTTAGCTTTGCTCTTAAAAGTTTTATTGGGGTGTATTCAATTTTTGCAACATGCTTTTGAATTCATTTGTTAGGAAAAATACTTTTTCGTGTGTGCAAATTAACAAATCTCGTTTGCAATAAATGGCTCAAATTTGTGAGAGTATTTTGTAGTATATTGTCCCATAGAAAATGTTGATTCTGAAAGGAAAGAAAAGGTTTTCTGACAAATGTCTTGGGGTGTACTTATATATGCTGAGCACTGTACCTGAACATCGGCAGTGTCTTCCGGGTTCAGGGCCCGTGCGGCGGTGCGGATTCAGTGCGGTTTGAAAAGAGTCAAGTCTGATTTCTGAGCAGTGCGGTCCGGTTCAGGTGCGGATTACAGGCTATTGACTTCTTGAGAACCATTTCTAAGCCGCATATGTGTGAACAGGGTAATCCTGAGAGCTAATCCTGTCCTGAACTTGATGTAAACCTGGCGTGAACCGGTGAACACGTACTGTATCAATTAGCTGTGAAACCTGAGCTTCAATCCGCACTGCACATGTGTGAATCAGCTCTCAAAAAAGGCATCAAAATCGCAACACGTGTGTTTTTTGCTGCATTTTCAATTCATTTCAGGCCTGTTTCACAGCAGTGTACCTTGCTGTTGTCTGTTTTGCAGTACTTTTTGCAGTGTGTTTTGCTTTTTTGCACATGCGTTGCTAGGCAGATTAAAAATCCATCAAAAACACATAAAAACCTCACTATATGCTTTTTCTACAGCATCTCCGTTGAAGTTTATTGAACCAAAAATGCAGCGTTTTCCATTTAAAATAGTCCCTGACCCTTTCTAGAAATGCAGCAAAACAGATGTGAATTTCTCCCATAGGAAACCATGTTAAATGTATTGTAGTGAGTTTCTGCAAAAAGTACCAAAAATGCATAGGTGTGAACCAGGCCTCAATGTGAAGGTGTGCTTTTAGTGCATTTTTTTTTTTCAACTGACCAAATATGCACTAAAAATGTGGCAAGCAGGATTTTTAACACCACTAGGGAAATGCAACAGTGCAAATACTGAAGCATGAGATGTTGTAGCGTGGCTCAGAAGCTCAATGTCAGAGAAATCACCTTACCGGCAAATACAGGGGAGTGGTGTCCAAGTGTCAGTCCAGTCACTTACATAGGAGGAGAAGAAGAGAAACCACTCTCACCACCTTCACTCCTCTGATCAAGCCCCGGCGGGCGGGATGAAACGCGTCAACAGGCTTGGCTGGCTTGATGGCTGAGGCCATCCTCTACACACGGGACTGCATAAGTGGTGGTGAGAGTGGTGCCTCTTGTTCTGCTCCTATGTAAGTGACTAAACCAGTGTAAATACATACATTGAATTTAAAAGAGTGCATTTTCTTGAGCTTTTCTTGCTCTTTTAAAGCAAAAGTGCTCCAAAAACCGCTCTGTGTGAAAACAGCCTATTGGCCAAAAGGTGCTAAAAATAAATTCATATTCATTCAAATTCATTATATTATTAGAAAGTCAAATATATATATAAAAAAAAAAAATATATATATATATATATAATTTTTTTTTTTTAATATATTTTTATATATATTTTTATTTATATATATATATATATATATATATATATATATATATATATATATATATATATATATATATATATTTATTTTTTTTTATTTATTTATTTATTTTTAACTGTCCATTTTGGTTTTGGCTTTCGGCCAACTGCATCCTGAATTTTCAGTTTCGATCCAGAATTTTCATTTTGGTGCACCACCAGCAGAAGTAACGTAATAGTGTCACATGCTAGAAATAACTTTGAAGTAAAACATATGCAGTCATTTGCAGCTTTACTTTGATTGACATGTAAACTGCCAGACTTGTCCAAAAAAATGTTTTTCTTTTAAATGGTAAACACTTGACTAGTTTTTCCTTGAAATGAGTTCATCCATATTCATTAAGTCTGATTTAAAACTATTTTCCCCAGGGAATTGTTCCATATTAGCCAGTGCTGGTGGAGTAGGATACGCTAAATTAATAGAACGGTCTAGTCCACTGATGAATCACCTACAAAAAAAAAAGTTGCGCTTGGCTGTTTCACAAAAAGGAATATACAGCCATGTCTGTCAGCCAAATAATGAAAATCAAATAAGCATTGTATAATCCAGACACTAATTAGCAGTCTTTCTTCTTTGTGAAAAGGATGTAATGTCCATTATGAATTTTGGAAAACAAAAATTAGAAAGAATGGTTTAGTGCAAATTGCCGCATTGTTGACTAATAAATTTGTCATAATGGATAAGAAGTAACGAACTCTGCTAGAAAATCAGCCACTTTGGTGCTTGTTGACAATACTCTTAATTCACCGGCAACTTTTATATCATCAGGCAAAACAGCTTGGACATAAATTGCCCAAAAACTTTAGGATGGTCTACAGCATGGGTGTCCAACCTTTTGACTCTCCTGGGCCACATTGGAAGAAAAGGAATTGTCTTGGGCCGAACATAAAATGCACTAACAATGAGAGCTGACTAGCTGAAAATGTTGGGCAGATGATCTGATTTCAGTCGGATCGGATGTGCTGTGTGTGTACCCATGGCTGGGCACAGTGTCAGAGGAAAGGGGGTGGGGGGGTTGTAGGCGTTGGACTTTGGGGGGTGCAACTGAAATCTGGGGGGAGGGGTAGGCCACCTCAGTACCCCCTTGAATCCAACCATGCAGCATTTACTTGGCTGGTGCAAGCTAACAGGAGACCCTGCATATGCTGCCTGTGCTATTGCAAACATGGCACCTCCAGACGTACCCAGGCCCCACTTGTCTGTGTCTGCCACTGCTGCGGGTGCTATGCCAAACACTGCATCTCCAACATTCCTCCGGATGTGCCATTCATAGCCACAAGATTACTATTTTGTATTGGACCGCATGCAGCCCGTGGGCCATGAATTTGAAACCCCTGGTCTACAATGTAACTGTTGAGCATTCTATTGCTGAGTGTACAATATAGGGATGATTTGCTAAAGGCAAATAGACTGTGCACTTTTTTTCCCAGAGCTTTGTGATGAAGTTTTACCGATTTCCATCCACTCATGTGCAAGCAAAAAAGCTATTCATCGCATCCACTAAAGTATTTAGCCCCATCCTTGAAGCTTCCCTGTACCTGTACCTATTTTCCCTGTCCCATTGCTCTTTGATCCTAGTATCCTGACCCTACCTGTATACCTCATACCTGTCCATTTTCTGCTGCCTGGTTCCCTTGCTTCTTTCATTAGTACTCCATAATACTGATACCTGTGTCCCATATTCCTCATCTCCACCCTGGCCCCATTCCTGACCCATCTTACCTCTTGTCCCTTCCTGACCCTGCTTATTTGATTTATTCAACTGTTCTGTACATAGCTTGATTAGTTTTGTATGCAATTATTTATAGCTTAGTTGGTTTGTCAGTTAGATGGGTATTATCACTGTATATAGTTAGGTCGTCAGATTAAGTAGAACATAACTAAATCCAAGAGCAAAAACACAATACATTGCAGCTAACAGCCCTCAGATGGGGTGACTATAGTTTTTTTTTTTTTTTTTTTTTTTTAAGCTGAGAACATTTTTAGCAAATATAGAGAGTACCTGTTAATCTTGCAAGACATTGTAGTGTCCTTGCAAGTCCTGGTTGCTGCATCTTTGGTGCCCTGTCTGAAAACCGCACCAAAAACATTTCATTATAGTTAATGGAAACTCAAAAAACACATAATAGTGCATTTTGGTGCTTTTTTGAGTCACATGTCAAGGAGTTGTGTCCTCAACGTAGAGCCAAATATCTGGTTATGTCCGCTTTGTAGGATATAGGGATCTGGTGTCCTTAACGAGCGTTCAGAGAGATGGGTGAACATGAACCTTATGGGCTCATACTTAAAGAGGATCTTCAGTCATTTTTTAAAAAATTAAAGCCAGCAGCTACAAATATTGTAGCTGCTGACTTTTAATAAAGAGTTGTCCAGGGATCCAGCACTGTCCTCACCCAGGCCAGTTCTATGCCAGTCTTTGGGTCCTTAGTGCTGCCATGTTGACAATGGGAGGCTGGTTATGACTCCTTGCAGCTTCACAGGTGGCTTCCCACTGTGAATGCATGAGCCATGCTGTGCCCTGTGACTCCTGGGACTTGTGACACACCCCATGTAGTTGCGGGATGGGAGGAGAGGGGGAGAACTTCAAATGGGATCACCTAGGCAGTTCTAGCGGAGGTGGGAACAGGAACTAGACAAAACCGTCCATCCGTCCCCCCCCCCCCCCCCCCACCAAAAAAAAAAAAAGGTTCCAAAAGTGGAAGAGTGGGGGCAGGGTGGATCAGCGTAACTTTCCTTCACGGGTGAAGTTCCACTATAAATAGGATGATAATGGAGTTCAGGGGCTATTTAGGCTCCTAGACTATTTATGTCTCCATAAGGAGGACCTGTCACCCATTGTGTATACTGTCACTCAGGGGCTTGTCAGTTCCCTTATGACAATAATAAAATTAGACAAAGTAAAAAAAAATAAATAAGTGAAATACATAATAAAATATATTTAATCTGCTAAACTGTGACTGTGCTATCACCAGGGGTGGACTGACAACTCATGGGGCACCCGGGCAATAGGGGATCATGGGGCCCCTGTGTCCTTGCCCAAACTCAAAAAAGCCTATGAAAAAGGTACCAGGGGCATCTCATGGGGCCCCCTACTGACCCCGGGCCCTCGGGCACTGCCCGAGTGCTCAAATGGTCAGTCCGCCCCTGGCTATCACCGACAGCTCCTGGTCACATAATGATTGGGAGCTGGCAGGCTGGGCTCCTGATGATGTCAGCACTTTGCAGCCAGTCACAGTGAAGAAAGATCAGAGGCCCCTCCTACCAGTCTTAGGCATCAGAGCTTATTTAAAGAACTGGCAGAGGCAGGTGTTAAGGGGTTAAACAAATTAATACACGTGATTATTTAAGCCCCAACATGAACAAATAAAATTAAAGTTATAATTAGTGTGAAGCTGCCCCTATTTAAGTGAAAATGTCACTATAATATGGTCATATAATGGAATAGGTTGGCGCTACATTTATACATAACCAAATACAGTGATGAAATGTGCAATAGATGGGGGACTGATACTACTAAAAATCCCTATAAATCCTCAGATTTTGGCATACACATTCCAGTGTCTGGACTAAATTTCATATTCTATACTTTTAACAAAACAATATTCCCAAATAACTTTCATGTATTTATTTGGTGGTAATGTTTTGTTAAAAGTATAGAATATGAAATTTAGTCCAGACACTGGAATGTGTATGCCAAAATCTGAGGATTTATAGGGATTTTTAGTAGTATCAGTCCCCCATCTATGGCACATTTCACCACTGTATTTGGTTATGTATAAATGTAGCGCCAACCTATTCCATTATATGACCATAAAGGGGTTAAAGACTTACACATAACGTAGTTGCACAAATTACATTTTTGGGACTGGGTAGGGGTTGGGAGGGGCGGGCAACTGGTGACAAGAAACTTTTAAGGCCAGGCTAGTAGCTTAGGACTTGAAATGTTGAGCCCTGCTGTAGGCCCTGCACTTTCAGCAAATATACACAAAGCAGCGGCTCAGGAGCCCCGGTAGTTAGGCAGGGGGGCAGGAGTGTCGGCAGGGGCTCCGAGCAGAGGAGGATCCAGGCTGCTCTGTGTAAAACCACTGCACACAGCAGGTAGGTATAGACATGTCTTGATGTTTTAAAAAAATTTGCCTTTATTATTACTTTCAGTCACGTGAGGTGCAAATTGCGAGCCTGACAGCAATGGGTTTTTGTGATGATTAAAAAATGTACTGCTGCTTCTTTCTTCTACTGTACTATATACACACTTCTATTGTCTCAATGGTTTCAGTTCTTCAGACCTAGGAGCTATGATTTTAGGTTGTCTATAGCACCACCTGTAGGTGTCATCCAAACTGACTGTTATAATGTATGCATTTTTAGGTTCTTTTACTATGCTTTTATTAAAAAAAGAACATAACAAAAAAATGGTGCATTTATGTTACATAGCTCCATTGTACATGTACAACAAATTGCAGTGCTTACGCAGAGTCCTAACCATCATGGATAAGTTTACCTTTTTTTTAAAAAAAAAATGCACATTATTATTATTATTCAGTATTTATATAGCACCAAAAGGTTTGCTCAGTGCTGTACATTATCGTGGGAGACAATACATGAGACAATACAGAGCGGTAACCCCGAGCTACACTCGGGCTTACCATGCGGCCTTGCTCAGGGGGTCCCTGCAGCACTTACCTTGTCCTTTGCTCCCGTGATGTGTCCCCTGCAGCGTCCCCAGCCATCTCCTCTGGCCGATGCCGGCATCCGGCTTCCGTGTTCCGGTCCCTGTGACGCTGGGACGTACGGGCGCCGGAACCGGCGGGAAATTTGAAATTTTTTAAAAATTTCATTTTTGCTGTCATTGCTGTTTCAATGCATTTCACATACATTTTGTCACTACTGCTTTGTCCTGCGCCCTGCCTGCATTTTGACTTTTCTTTCTGCCTGGAAACTTAGAAAAGTCCATGGCGTCCAAAAAGCGTCCCTTTAGGTCAAAAGCGGTTTTAGACCGGCTAGAGAACAGCGATAGTAAATCAGAACTACTTGCAGAATTGAGTGATAATGATTCGTGGGGGAAATTCGTCATCAGACACTGAAAATGATTTTGCAACTTTGCTCAGCAATGTACGAACTTGGCGCTATATTTCAAATTTCAGTGTTTTTGGTTTGATTATATTATTGAATTAAATTTATTATTATTATATTATTTTTTATGATTATTTATTAAATTAAAATTTATGATTTCGGGTTTCAAGTTTTATCATCCCCGGGATGTTTACTAGACTCTTGTTCGGACAGATTTCAGTGAGTTATTCCTAAAAATTACAGCCTACAATAAAAAACTACATATTTCCATGCAAAAAAATGGTACCGTTTTCAGCACAAAAAATCGGAAAGAATCATAGCGCCGAGGAGGTTAAAGGATGAGTTCATCTATGGAACATGTAAAACGAAGCCCTTCAGCAGCACGCTGTCACAGCTGAAGGTCCTCCTTCCGGGATCACGAACTTCGGTCGTATGACTGGCCAAGCCGCGATGACATCAGTCCTTGGCCACGGCACATGGGTATGCCATTCCTACAAAAACGGCTAACATCTCCTACTTAAACTGTGCAAATGTAACCCCTGGTTCACATCTATGCGGCCACGCAGGCCACGTTTTGCATGGGCACGAGAGCGCATTCATTTGAATGGACTCCCGTGCCAGTGACACGCAGGGAAAGATGTCCCTGCACTTCTTCCGAAAATGCAGCCGAGGTTCCCAGTACAGTTTCGTTTTCCAGTGCGGGTGGTTTGCCGTTATAACTAATGGCACCCACCTGCGGGTCCGCATTTCTCTGTGCGGGTGGTGCGGCTGCACGGGTTTTTGTGCAGATCCGCAGAGGCACCACCCGCATAGATGTGAACCGGGGGTTAGGAGATATTGATTTTAGCTAGAGGTAAGCTTTATTATACGCTTACCTGTAGGTAAAAGTATTAAATAAAAGAAAGCTGTGCTATTGGCATTCAGTGAAAGTGTAAATTGTAAGCAGCGATCCAGCTAGTGGCATTCATCTCCTACAATCTAGCTATCTGTAACCAGGCATAATCTGTAAAAAAGTTTTTTTCCTGGAGTTGTTCCTTTTAATTCTGGAGCCTTAACTCTAGCTGTACAGAAATTATTCATGCTTGAAAAAGAATGAGAATTCAGTTTTGAGCTTGAAAGCATATACAGTAGTGTGCTAAATAACAAAACAATATATGGAGGATTTTAATATTTTTTAGGTGAACACATAAAAACAAATGCATTTCAGAATGAATTATTGTAGTAGAACATTACAGTTTAACACCAAAGGTAGCATGCCGGCTATAAACAATGTTACTTTTTTTTGTTTATTTCTTTGCTCTTTTTTTGCTGAAGGTGCTTTGTTGACGCTGATCAGGCACAATGTGCTTTGAAGAAAAGCGTCACCATGTATGCTTTATTCTTAAAGGAAACATTGCAAGCTCTGCTGTGTTGCATTGGATGTGAAAATAGCAGAGGTCTTAAAAAAAAAAAAAAAATTTAAGTGAAAGGGGAGAACTTGCATTGATACAAAGCCCATTATTGATGTTGTTTTGCACGATCTGTTATTTTTGTCTTTTGAATAAAACTTAGAGCCCCCTTGGGGATTTGGTAACTATTATTTGACAAAGTGTTGTGCAGTGTGTTCTTATAAATAAAAATATTTCATAAGAAACATAATGGCTTCCATCAAACATCTTTTAAAGCTGGCAACTTGTGAAAACGTTTTCTTTTTCGCTACTAAAGATATCCAGTAAACACTGCAACAGTAAAGCCAGAGAGGTTATTAACTGCTTCTGTGCTGCCTTATAGCAGAAATACTGCTACAGGGTGGCACGGGTGCACAAAATCGTGTGTGTGTGTGTGTGTGTGTGTATATATATATACGCAATTTTGCATTTCCGGGTAGGGGGAGCGTGCGTCGTACCCACGCCGCCATTCGCGGCCTTGGCTGTCAATCACTGGGTGATTCCCCGATGGTACCCGGCGATTTCTGAGAATTACCGAAGGGGGAGAGACCTGTGTATAAACAACACAGATCTCTCCCCTGTCATCTCCAGCACACTGTTTTGTATGGCTCTACATAGCAGAGCCATACAAAGCAGTGTGCTTACAGTGGAAAACACAGCATACTGTGAAACAGCACACAGGTAACCCTTTGATTGCCACACACGTTAACCCCTTCCTGCTCAGTGCCATTAGTACAGTGTCAGTGCTTTTTATTAGCACTGATCACTGTATTGGTGTCACTGGGGATGTCACTGACACTAAGTCAGTTCCCCCTCAGTGTCAGAATGCCCTCCGCAGTCCCGCTATAAGTTGCTGATCGCTGCCATTACTAGTAAAAAAAATACAGTATATACCGCCACTTGTAAACACTTTAACTTTCTCGTAAACTGATTAATTTACACGAATTGGGACTTTTTTTTTTTTAGCAAAGACATGTAGCAGAATACATTTTGGCCTAAATTTATAGCAAATTTTGAGGTTTTTAAAAATGTTTTACTGAACATGTTTAACAGCAAAAAGTCAAAAATATTGTTTTTTTCTCAAAATAGTTCTCTTTTTTTGTTTATAGTGCAAAAAATAAAAAAACACAGAGGTCATCAAATACCACTGAAAGAAATCTCTATTTATGGAAAAAAAAAGAACATACATTTCATTTGGGTGCAGTGTTGCATGACCGTGCAATTGTCAATTAAAATAATGAAGCTCCATATCGCAAAAAATGGACAGGTCAGGAAGGGAGGTAAATCCTCGGGAAGCAGTAGAGTTCTGAGAAATGCAGAATAAGCACGTGCAGATCCATAGATGGTCAGTAGGAGAACAGCAGGAATGCACTTAAATACTGTACATTCAGTCTTGTAAGATAGGATCAATCCAATTGGTTACTGTGAGAAACATCTTACTACTGTCATTTCTTACATCAGGTACTTTGTGTGAAAGGCATCAATGAAGTTCTCCTGAACCACCAGCAGATAAGTTGCAGTATCACTATATTGTTAAAGTAGAACTATAGACTAACTTTTTTTCATTTTTATTTTGGATAGAGTAAGGGAGGGTTTTTTTTTTTTTTTTGCTATCTGTGTCCCATTGGGGAGATTTCCTGTCACTACCTGCCCCATAACCAAACAGGACATGAGAGGAAATCCCTACAAATTAAGGAAATTCCTTGGGGACCCCAAGGTCACCAGAATTAGTGTCCCATTGGAATATTTCACCTCTATTACTTTTCTGGGGATAACCCAAAATGTGGGATTTTCTATTACTCTCACTTTTAATGATAATAGTAAACAGGACAAATAGAGAGGATGTAGAGAATCTACCTAATCGGGGCACAGACAGACAGCATGAAATACCTAACTGGTGTTCTAATCCTTCCCAACTCTATCCAAAACTTTAAAAGGCAATACTTTTTTTTTTTTAGTTATACTTTAACCATTTGCCCTCCAGAGGATTTACCCCCCCCCCCCCCCCTTCTTGACCAGGCCATTTTTTGTGATACGGCGCTGCGTTACCTTAGCTGATAATTGCGTGGTCATGCAATGCTGTACATAAATGAGATTTGTCATTTTTCTTTCATGTTTTCATGGTATTTGATCACCTCTGCATTTTTTTTGTGTGCTATAAACAAAAAAAGACCGACAATTTAAAAAAAAAAAATAAAATAAATTTTGACATTTTGCTATAAAACATATCCAATAAAAATTAAAAAAAAATAACATTTCTTCATAAATTTAGGCCAAAATGCATTCTGCTACATGTCTTTGCTAAAAAAAAATCCCAATAAGTGTATATTAATTATACATATGAAATATATTTACATGAAATTTATAGCATCTACAAATTTCGATATATATATATATATATATATATATATATATATATATATATATATATATACTGGAGTTTTTATTTAAATGTTTTTTATACTAGTAATGGTGGCAATCAGTGACTGCAGTGGGCATTATGACACGGGGGGGGGACTGACTAACTGCCACTAAAAAGCACAGACACTGTACTAATGACACTGGGCAGGAAGGGGTTAACATCTGGGGCAATCAAAGGGTTAACAGTGTGCTGTGTGTGTTTTACATTGTGTGCTGTTTTACTAGGGAGACCTGGTGCTTTGTATCTCTCTGCAGAGAGATACAAAACAGCATGTCCATGCTGACAGGAGAGAGATCTGTGTGGTTTACACAAAGGTCTCTCCCCTCTCAGCCCTGCTGACGGAAACAGAGTCCCAGCTGGGACCCAGTGATTGACATCCCCAGTAGCCAATAGCAGCACAGGTAGGGCAGTATGTGCGCCCCCTACCTGGAAATACAAATCATGTGTATATATACGTGATTTCGCACAGCCGTGCCACCCTGTAGCAGTACATCTGCTATAGGGTGGCAGGCAAGCGGTTAATGTTTAGATGAAAACTAGTTTGGGGCAACCTGTTGGCAAGATCTCGTGATTTCCTAATCCAAATATCTTTGCTAGCTTTATTATTATCAATAGCAGAAATAATAGCAACTATATTGTACTTCGGTTATGTCGTTGCCTTTTTTGTTACCACTTTTAGAAGCCATTTTAATACATTCAGGTTAGCAGACCTTTTAATTTATTTGCTGCTTTATTTAAAAAAAAAAAAAATTCTATTCTATTCATCACTATAATATATTTTTTTTACAATAGTTAAACACTGGAAAAAATGTAGCTTCCTAAAATCAAATGCTATATCTGCAGATGTTTTTGCTATTACATTTAAATATGAATTCAAGTGCGTACTTGGCCTTAATAGTTGGGATCTTTCGCATATTTCCATAAGTCTGGCAAATTGAGGGCTAATATGATTAGAGGGCTTATTGCCTCTGAAGGGGTTTTCTACGGCTTCTTTTTCAATACAGCTGTTTAGAGAGAAAGTGTTTTGAGTTATACGTTTCCCTTTTTACGGCAATATTCCATGAAGCGATCCGCGTGTTTACCTTTACTTTTTAGACTGTGTTCTTTGTGGTTCCTGGCAGAATCTTGAATTCCTAACTGTCTATTATAACTGTCTATTACTCTACAATGGAATGCAGCCGTGAAACATAGAAGAATGGATCAGAGAGGTTTTGAAAATGTTAGCAATCTCAAATAAAATGCACATCTTGAATATGGTTTAAGAGCTTGATGCCTCTACTTTTGCCTTGCTCTCATGTTCTTTGTCCCTAGCCAGGGTGTTGATTAATAGACTGTCAAAAGGGGGCACTGTGGTTCTCCACCCAGCATGTCTTTTCGTATTGCTGTAGGTTCTAGTTTATTATTTACAGTGCTTCTACACTGTATGTATGTATATACTATATTGCCAAAAGTATTGGGCCAGCCCTGCAAATCATTGGATTCAGGTGTTCCAGTCACCTCCATTGCCACAGGTGTATAAAATCAAGCACCTAGGCATGCAGACTACTTCTACAAACATTTGTGAAAGAATGGGTCGCTCTCAGGAGCTCAGTAAATTCAAGCGTGGTCCTGTGATAGGTTGCCACCTGTGCAATAAGTCCATCCATGACATTTCCTGCCTATTATATATGCCATGGTCAACTGTTCGTTAGGGATGAACAGAAATTTCGGCCTTTGGCTGATATGAAAATCTGAAAATAGGCACCAATACAGGTGCTGAAAATTGCCCCGCTGCCCAGTGGTCCTCATGCCTTCCTGAGAACCCATTTCAATGATCCCAGTGTTGGGCATAGAAAACAGTGAAAGAAAGATGGCCTCCACTCATCTCTATGCCCTTAGAGGACTGAAACGGAATCATTACGTCACTTCTGGTTCCGGTACCATGTAAAAAAAAGTCCCTTTTTATTTTTATTTTTTTTATTTTTTTTTATTTATTTTTTTTAATCTAATGCTTTACATTGTAGAGGAGAGATGTGGGGTCTTATTGACCCCAGATCTCTCCATAAAGAGGACCTGTCACTGCTAATTTCTATCACAAGGGATGTTTGCATTCCTTGTGATAGTAATTAAAGTGATTAAAAAAAGGAACAGTGTAAAAAAAGGTAATAAAACACATTTAAAAAAAAGTTTAAAGTGTCCCCTGTTACTCCGTGCTCGCATACAGTGGTGAACGCATACATAGGCCACGCCCACATATGTTAACGGTGTTCAAATCACATGTGAGGTATCGCTGCGAACGTCAGAGCAAGAGCACTACTTCTAGCACTAGACATCCTCTGCAACTTTAAACTGGTAACCTGTAGAAATGTGTAAAATGTCACCCATGGAGATTTTTAACCCCATAAGGCCCTATGTGGTAACATTACAACATTAATTTTATTCATGTAAAATTAGCCAGCATTTTTTCATTACATAATTAGTAGGTCCTATTGTTTAGCCTAGCACTGCTATTGGATGGTAAAATGTGTAAATAGGCCTGTTTACCTGGACATGAAGTCAGTCAACCTGTGAACCTTTCTTGAAGCACAACTGGACTTTATAAAGGAAGATTAAATTAAGTAAACTACCTGAAATATTTTTTCTGAAATCAATAACATGTCTAGATCATGCATATATCAAGGTACTGTTGAATGCATTGATAATATAGAGCATGTTATGTCGGTGTTGTAATTTTACATCATTGGGTTAAAGGAGTAGCAGAATTTGCCTGTGAAGGTGGTATAGGTGCGAATTGCATAATAAGCATGGGGCACAATAGGCTATCCAGACAGTATTGTGTTCCTTCTTTGGATTGTATTAATTGATTGGAATGTGTGAAGTCTTTTGAATGTTTATGTATGACTAGAATTAATTTACATTTAGATTCTTTAGCCTGGAAAATAGTGTTTATTTCCATCTTAGAATGCCACCAGCAAAGGGCAATGTCTACATGTGTTTGATGTCATTGATGCCATCCAAAATGGGGACAGTGACATAAGTGATAAAGAAGAATGTGAAATTGCCTGTGCAATGGAAAATAATAATAAAAAACCAAATGACTGCGCCTCTGATGATTTTGTCGATATCACACCAAGAAAACCAAGCCACTCCAGCACACAGACCATGCCCCTCGACCATGAATACCAACACAAAGGTAATAGAACAAATGATTGGCATGTGTCTGAAGATGGGCCTAGTTCAAATGGCTGGAAACTGCATGTATTGGGAACCAGACACGAAGTACACCCCTGTTTCAGATGTGATGTCACAAAACAGATTCCACTCTCTCCTGCGATCATTACATTTTTTAAACAAGTTGCCAGTGTCTGAGATGAAAATAAAAGACAAATTTTGGAAACTCAGACCATGGCTTCATGTATTCAGGGAGAAATGCCTGCAGGTGGTACCAGAAGAACACAACTCTGTGTATGAAATGATTCCTTTTAAGGAGAAATTTAGCGGCATCAAGCAATACATGTGTGGCAAGCCACATCCATGGGGGTTCAAGGTGTGGGTAAGGACAGGCATCTCTGGCATAATGTGTGACTTTGATGTGTACAAAGGCAGTGTGAACGGAATATGTGCTAGATCTGAACTTGGATTGTCAGGAGATGTTGTGATGAAGCTGGCCTCCAGACTTTCACAAGGTCACAACTACAAGATCACTGGGCAGCACAGTGGCTAAATGGTTAGCACTTCCGCCTGGCAGTACTGGGGTCGTTGGTTCAAATCCCAACCACGGCACCACCTGCATGGAGTTTGCATGTTCTCCCTGTGCTTGCATGGGTGTTCTCTGGGTACTCTGGTTTTCTCCCACACTCCTAAGACATGCTGGGAGGTTAATTGACTCCTCTTTAAAATTGGCCCTAGTATGTGTATGTATGAATGTAAGTTAGGGACGTTAGATTGTACGCCCCTTGAGGGTTAGGGACTGATGTGAATGTATAATATATATGTAAAGCGCTGCATAAATTTATGGCGCTATATAAGTACCTGAAATAAATAAATAAATGTGTACCAAGGCAGTGTGAATGGAATATGTGCTAGATCTGAACTTGGATTGTCAGAAGATGTTGTGATGAAGCTGGCCTCTACACTTCCACAAAGTCACAACTACAAGATCTATGCAGATAACTATTTCACCAATGTCCCACTGATTGCTAAGCTGCTTGACCAGCTGGAATGGCCAGGCAGGTACACCTTCCCAACTGTATCCTTGATGGTGAGAAAAGCCTAAAGAGAGAGTGCAGAGGAAGCTTTGATGTCAGAGTGGAGGTGAGCCACAACATCTGTGCAGTGTAATGGTATGACAACAGGGAGGTTACACTTGTGTCATCCTTTGCTGGGCCAGAACCGGTGGAGAAGATTCAACGATGGAACAAAGCCACCAAAAGATATGTTGAAGTTCAGAGACCTTACATTGTGGGTGTCTATAATAAATTCAAGGGTGATGTGAATATGTTGGACTCATTAGTAGCAAAATGTTTCCTTTTTGATATCCCACCGCTGGTACATTTACATCTTCTGGCACATCATCATTCTAGCTGTGATCAATGCATGGCTGCTGTACAAATGGGACTGCAAAGCACTGAATGTTCCCAAGAAAAAGATACTAAACAGGAGGCTGTTTCAAGCCCAGTTAGCATCCTCTCTTATCCTAGTCGGCACAACTGTCATAAAACCAGAGAGAAGGAGACCAGGTTTAATCCATGGGAGCTCAATTCCACAGACAGGGAGCCCCTTAGATAACAGGAAGAGACCATCCACAGAGAAAGGGAGTCCTTCAAATGGCACCCCAGACACAAGGTCAACTGTACATCCACCAAAAGACATTTGCAAGGACATGTATGGACATTTCCCTATACAGACAAGCAGGGGCGGACTGACCATTTGGAAATTCGGGCACTGCCCGAGGGCCCAGGGTCAGTAGGGGGCCCCATGAGATGCCCCTGGTACCTTTTTCAAAGGCTTTTTTGAGTTTGGGCAAGGCCACAGGGGCCCCATGATCCCCTATTGCCCGGGGGCCCCATGAGTTGTCAGTCCGCCCCTGCAGACAAGTAGAGGATGCTGCAGACACTGTGGTAAAGAATATACCAACACACTTTGCAGAAAGTGCAATGTGCACCTTGGCTCCTCAGAGGACAAGAACTGCATTTGGGACTATCATAACAAATCATGGCTATAAACATAGCTAAACATAATAAATGTCAAAGTTTTCATTCAATGCAGTAGGTTTTGTAAAAACAATTTGAACATAGTTTTATAATAAATGATTAATAATAAAAAATATTACTTGTATCATTATTATTTTGTGATAATTAGTGTATAGATATATAGGCTACTGTTGAAGGACTTAAAAAGCAGAAAGCACTTCAAATAAACCCTTTGTTGGTCTCTACATTTGTTCTGACAGTATGAGTAAAATTACTGAAATTCGGCTACCAAACAGGCCCAATGTTGCAAAATTACGTTCGCCAAAAAACATTCTAAAATTTCAAAACAGTTAAAACTCATTGATTTCTGCATTAGAGGCCTCACACAACAATATCTAAAAGGTGAAAACATTTTTTTTGAAGTTTTTTTTCTATATTAGGGTCTTCTGGGGGGGCACCATAGTTTGGCGCCATTCCACAAGCGTGTGCAATTTTAAAGCATTACATGTTGGGTATCTATTTTTACTTGGTTTAACAGCTTTCATATTTTACAAAAAAAATGGGGTATATATTGTTTTTTGTTTTTTAAAATTCATTAAAATGTATTTTTTTTTCCAAAAAAATTGCGTTTGAAAAAAATATACATTTTTAAAAACTGTCCATTTTGGCTGAGGCACCAGAATTTTAATTTCGGTGCACCACTACTGTTTGTGGCTGACCAGTAGGGGTCAGCGCATGCTTAAGTGCACAGTGTACAACTGTCTGCAGAGTCAGTAGCTAAAGACCTCCAAACTTCGTGTGGCCTTCACATTAGAACAACAACAGTGTGTAGAGAGCTTCATAGAATGGGTTTCCATGGCCGAGCAGCCGCATCCAAGCCTTACATCACCAAGTACAATGCAAAGCGTCGGATGCAGTGGTGTAAAGCACACCGCCACTGGACTCTAGAGCAGTGGAGACATGTTCTCTGGAGTGAAGAATCACGCTTCTCTGACTGGCAATCCGATGGACATGTCTGGGTTTGGGGGTTGCCAGGAGAACTGTACTTGCCTGACTGCATTATGCCAAGTGTAAAGTTTTTGGTGGAGGGGGGGATTATCCCTTTGAGGACCAAGGGACGTATTTGTCTCATGTTTTTAATTGCGTGTATCATCTGATTAAGAACTTAAAACTCTTTTTATATTTTGGTTTGAGTCAAAATATTAGTTCTTATCAACAAACAACAAATGGATCTAGTTTTTTGCCAATTATTTCATGAAATGGCTTAGTTACAGCAACTGAAGTGTACGAACTTTAAAAACAAAAAAATTTATTCTTTTGGCGTTCCAAAACCTTACGGTCCTCAAAGGGTTATGGTGTGGGGTTATTTTTCAGTGTTTGGACTTGGCCCCCTAGTTCCAGGGAAGGAAACTCTTAAGGCATCAGCAGACCAAGACATTTTGGACATGTTCATGCTCCCAACTTTGTGGGAACAGTTTGGGGATGGCCCCTTCCTGTTCCAACATGACTGCACACCAGTGCACAAAGCAAAGGACATGGATGAGCGAGTTTGGGGTGGAGGAACTTGACTTGCCTGAACAGTCCTGACCTCAACCTGATAAAACACCTTTGGGATGAATTAGAGCGGAGACTGTGAGCCAGGCCTTCTCGTCTGACATCAGTGCCTGACCTCACAAATGCGCTTCTGGAAGAATGGTCAAACCTTCCCATAGACACCCTCCTAAACCTTGTGGACGGCCTTTCCAGAAGAGTTGAAGTTGTTAAAGCTGCAAAGGGCGGGGCCAACTCAATATTAAATCCTATATTAGACTAAGACTGGGATGCCATTAACTGCTTCCCATCAGCCCTATAGCAGGAGTACTGCCACAGGGCGGCACGGGTGCGCAAAAATCACGTGCATATATATATGTAATTTTGCATTTCCGGGTAGGGGCGTGTGTGCACCCTACCCGCACCGCCATTCGTGGCCGTGGCTGTCAATCACAAGGCCCCGGCTGTTAACTTGGCGGCGCCCATTGATTGCCGAGCATCTCTTATGGGAGGGAGAACTGTTTGTAAACAAAACCGTTCTCTCCCCTGACAGCTCCTGTACACTGCTAAGCAGTGTGCTTACAGTGAAGCACAAACACACAGCCCCACAGTAAACACCAATTAACCCTTTGATCGCCCCTCATGTTAATCCCTTCTTGCCCACTGTGATTAATACAGTGTCAGTGCTTTTTATTAGCATATTATTGGTGTCACTGGGGATGTCAGTGACACCAAGTCAGTTCCCCCCCCCCCCCCCCCCCAGTGTCAGAATGCCTGCTGCAGTCCCACAGCCCCGCTATAAGTCGCTGATCGCCGCCATTACTAGTAAAAAAAAAAAAAAAAATCCCAGTGTATATATACCGCCATCTATAACTGCTATACATTTTGGCCTAAATTTATGAAGAAATTTAGATTTTTTTTTGTCATTTTTAGTGGACATGTTTAATAGCAAAAAGTCAAAAATGTTTTTTTTCTCAAAATTGTCGGTCTTTTTTAGCGCAAAAAATTAAAAACACACAGGCGATCAAATACCACCAAAAGAAAGCTCTATTCGTAGGAAAACAGGGCATAAATGTAATTTTGGGTGCAGCGTAACATGACCGCACAATTATCAGTTAAAGTAATGCAGCGCTGTAATGCAAAAAATGGCCTGGTCAGGAAGGGGGGTAAATCCTCAAGAGGACAAGTGCGTGTAAAGGCAGGTGTCCCAGTACTGTATATATGAATGTTTATGTATATAGGAACTGTGTGGTGGAAAGGTAGTGCTAACTAAATTTACCTCTAACCATTTTCTAAGTTTTGGGGACTCCATGATTACTATAGCATTCCTCATCCTGCACACCTGCCAGGACCTGCTCACTCCCCTTTAATTTTATTTTCCAGGCGCATGAAATAAGCTGGGTGTTCCTGCACTATATCATGGACTAGGGACTCTAGCAGGGAGATCTTGGCACCAAAGCTCTCAGGAGATTTAAGTAGCCAGCAAGTAACTCATCTCACCAGATCCCTCCAAGAACTAAAAAAACAGTTTTAGGTGCGATGCTCCATTAAAAATAAATCCAAATGATAAGTCCCTCAGTGGACTGGTAAAGCTATTCTGAAATCATTTTAACCGGCCAGAAACTCCGTAAATTCTTTATTCACGGTTAATCATTTCTATGTAGTTATTTGTAGCCAGATTAATCATGCTTTACACTGTGCTTCCATAGCTGCCAACAATTCAAAAGGTTTGCTATTTTTCTACTTTAATTAGGGGTGGGGCATTCATTTCAAACGGGATTGGTTCTACAAGAGGCATATCATTAATCAACTGAATAATTTAATTTTAAAATACTGTATAAAGAGAAACATTTATCATCCAGACAGAAACATGGCCAAGAAGGTACTGTGCATTTGTAAAAATAATTTATGTATTTGTTTAGCTAGCTGGCCATACATGGCTCCTGCCTAATCAGATTGAATTTGAGCCATGGGTGGCCCTGTCGACACCACCTCAACAAAAGCCGGATTCAAAATCAAAGGAGCCAGGTGAAAACGTTACAGTTGAACAGTGACTGCATTCTATAAGATGTATTATCCAATCAGATGCATTCAATGTTTTGGTATTCAGAAAGCTGCGGCTACTGTAGCTGCCAAAATACTGTAACCACCAAAGGAGATTCCTCCATTCACACTATTTAGTTTGGATAGGGAAATAAAGTGATTTATCTCATTTGGGGCAGAACAAGAGAAATGTTTCATGTGTATGGCTAGGCTTAACCCTTTGAGGACCAAGGGACGTATTTGTCCCATGTTTTTAATTGCGTGTATTATCTGATTAAGAACTTAAAACTTTTTTTTTTTTTTGGTTTGAGTCAAAATATTAGTTCTTATCAACAAACAACAAATGGATCTAGCTTTTTGCCAATTATTTCATGAAATGGCTTAGTTACAGCAACTGAAGTGTACGAACTTTAAAAACAAAAAAATTGATTCTTTTGGCGTTCCAAAATCTTACGGTCCTCAAAGGGTTAAGCAAGGTACACATGGAGAGTTTTATTCACAGATCAGGGATCCCTGCAACCACACAAGTGATGTGGATGCAGGGATCTCCCCCACTGCATTATTGTATTCTAACATCGAGGACTCCTTCCCTGTTAGAATACATTGATCCATTCTGAAACACATCAACACACTGATCTTTCATATTTTTGGCTGCAAGGATAGCAATTGCTAGATCATAGAGATCTCCATCTATCCTGTTCCCACTGATACATTCAAAGGTAACATGAATAATGATAATGAGAAAATGTTGGCTACAATACAAGATAAAACTCCACTATTTGAAAAAACACCCCTGGACACGTTGCCTTTCAGGAGAACATTAAATAGCATAACTGACTGGGCTCGTGGGACGGAGAGAGAGATGGGAAGCATCTCCTCGTATATCTTCTCTTGTCGTTTTTTTTTTCTCTTTTCCTTTTTCTCTTCTAGTTTTTCCCCTAGTATGTTTATGGTATTTGCTCATGTGGGCTACAGTTTTCACCAGCACTGTAAAGGTCATCACATTTCTTTTTGATAAAGGGGTTCCCTCTATTGTTATCCTTTTACCCCACTTTGCCATTCCACCTCACATGAGCAATGGTTATTAAACAAGTTCCTGCCTTGTCTATAGCAAAATCACGGCCGGGCGGGGCTTTCGTTGATCCGAGTGGATGTCATATGACGTCCTCCCGGACTGAGTCCGCTGGGCTGCACTGTGGCGCAATCTGTCACCTGATGACTGATCAGTGTACTGGCCCACTGCCAGTACCTTGTGATGCTGTGACAAATCACAGCAGGTCACCTGACACTTCTAAACAATGGATGGCTTCCTTTCATGCCATCCATTGTGTACAGTTGTGTTGCTAGCTGTGATTGGCCACAGTGATAAAAGCCCATCTGTGTCATGTCATTAGCTGTGGCCAATCACAGCTAATCACAACAACAAAAAACTGAATCGATTTCATTCAGTAACATGCTTGCTTATAGCAATGGGGGGGAGGGGTACCCACATTTTACAATTTTGTCATCTGTTGACCTTATTAGCTTTGCAAGATATGTTACTACAGATATTTCTGTTGGTGTCTCTGGGACTTATGCTCACAGTGACTTTTTCAGCCAGGTGTGTCAGAGGGGCTGAGGGTTTTCTTGGAGTTGGGGCGCAGAACAGTGAATCCAAAATTATCAAGCAGCTGCCTACCATTGGAGTTCAGTCTTGATTTAAAGCTGCTGTCCTATTATCCTTTGCTTACTGCTAAGGTTTTAACCACCTCCCGCCCGCCATATAGTAATATGACGGACGCAAGGTGGTTCTCTCGTTCTGGGAGCACGTCATATGACGTCCTCCCATTCTAACCGCGCAATCACGGCTCAGGGAGCACGCAGCACGGTGATCGGCGGTGTGCTGTGTCCCTCGGACACAGCGGATCATCGATCACGGAAAGAGCCGAAGATGTCAGCTCGGTCATGTGATCAGCTGTGTCCAATCACATGCAAACAGGGAAATGCCGGTTATCAGCATTTCTCTCCTCTTAAGCTGTCACGCTGAGCCGGTAATTGACTTTCCGCGGAGAGGACATGTACACTGATCATCAGGGCACTGATGATCAGTGTGCCCTGATGATCAGTGTAGCCCCAGCAGCGCCACCTGTCAGTGTCCATCAGTGCCTTGTGTCAGTGCTCATCAGTGCCACATCAATGCCACATCTCAGTGCCTACCAGAGCACATCAATGCCACATATCAGTGCCCATCTGAGCTGCCTTTCAGTGTCACCCATCAGTGCCAGTCAGTGCCGCCTATCAGTACTGCCTATCAGTGCCATGTATCAGTGCTGCCTTTCAGTGCCCATCAGTGATGCCCATCAGTGCCACCTACCAGTGCCTCCTCATCAGTGCCCATCAGTGCCACCTATCAGTGTCCATCAGTGCAGCCTATCAGTGCCCACCACTGCAGCCTCATTAGTGCACATCAGTGAAAAAATCACTTATTTACAAAATTTTATAACAAAAACTAAGAAAAAACTTTTTTTTTCAAAATTTTCAGTGGTTTTTGGTTTGTTTAAGAAAAAATAAAAAACCCAGAGG
The DNA here is from genome assembly GCF_062004578.1 of Staurois parvus. NCBI lineage: Eukaryota > Metazoa > Chordata > Amphibia > Anura > Ranidae > Staurois > Staurois parvus. The sequence goes on along the minus strand of NW_028318388.1, from coordinate 1,653,943 downwards.
TGTCAAAATACCACCAAAATAAAGCTCTGTCTCAAAAAAAATGATAAAAATTTCATATGGGTACAATGTTGCATGACCGCGCAATTGTCATTCAAAGTGCGACAGCGCTGAAAGCTGGAAATTGTCCTGGGCAGGAAGGGGGTGTCAGTGCCCTGTAGGCTAGTGGTTAAAAGAAAAGTTCCTTTTCCTGAAGTTTTGAAAGCATGGGAGCACCACACCGACTTGTACAGACTTTTGAAAATATATTTATTTTTTAACAGCCAATGCGTTTCAGAGGCTCAACACTCCCCCTTCATCAGGGCTAAAAACTAGACACTGAAGAAAATACAAGGAATCCCTAAAATGTGTTAAAAACTATGAATATAAAAAATACAAACACCTTAATACATTATTATTGGAGAGAAAAAGGACATACTGTTCACTACTCATGAAAACCAAGAAGGAGGAAGAAAGCATGTTGTTAGGGCAACAGAGCAACACAAGAATAAAAGCTGAATGTGTTCTAGTTAAAGTGACTGTACAACACACACACTAAAATAAAATCAATAATAATGAGGATAGTAGTAATAATAGTAATATTGATAAACAAACACCAGTGCACTGCAAATAACAAGTATAAAAACCAGTTCAAACAATCCATAAACAATATAATATTCTTTCAGCATAGGTCCTATTCTAGACTATAGGGACCCAATATAATATGAAAAAATACATAAACTGTATAAGGATCAGCACTCTTACATCACAAAGTTCTTTTTCCTGGCCTTTAATCACTGTATTAGCCTTTTAAAATGTAAGCACTGCTAATGCAGAGAATAGGTGATTGGTTGTTGTTGGAACTAATACACAGTACTGTGCAAACGTTTTAGACAGGTGTAAAAAAAATGCTGTAAACGAAGAATGCTTTAAGAAATAGAATTGTTCATAGTTCATTTTTATCAGGTAAAACATGAAAAGTAATAAACAGAAGAAAAATTGAAGTCAAATCAATATTTGGTGTGACCACCCTTTGTCTTCAAAATAGCATCAGTGGAACACTTGTGCATGGTTTTTTGAAGGAACTTGGTAGGTGAGTTGTTCCAAACATCTTGGAGAACTTACCACAGATCTGTGGATGTAGGCTGCCTGAAATAAATATATTGTTTCATGTAATCCCAGACAGACTCCATGATGTTGAGAACAAGCCTCTGTGGGGGCCAAACCATCACTTTCAGCACTCCTTGGTCTTCTTTAATCTGAATGTAGTTCTTAATGACATTGGCTGGATGTTTGGGGTCATTGTCCAGCTGCAGAATAAATTTGGGGTCAATCGCATGCCTCCCTGATGGTATTGCATGATGGATAAATATCTACCTGTATTGCTCAGCATTGAGGACACCATTGATCCTGACCAAATCTACAACTCCATTTGCAGAAATGCAGCCCCAAACTTGCAAGGAGCCTCCACCATGCTTCACTGTTGCTTGCAGACAATCATTATTGTACCGCTCTCCAGCACTTCGCAAACAAACTGCCTCCCAATACAGCCAAATAATTCAAATTGCGACTCATCAGTCTGGTGCACCTGCTGCCATTTTTCTGCACCCCAGTTCCTATGTTTTCATGCATAAGACATTGAAACAAGGCTAAGTGACACAAGTATGCATCTGCTGCTCATTTACACTATGATGCCAAAAGTATTGATCGGCCTGCCTTTACACGCACATGAGCTTTAATGGCATCCCAGTCTTAGTCCGTAGGGTTCAATATTGAGTTGGCCCCGCCCTTTGCAGCTATAACAGCTTCAACTCTTCTGGGAAGGCTGTCCACAAGGTTTAGGAGTGTCTATGGGAAGGTTTGACCATTCTTCCAGAAGTGCATTTGTGAGGTCAGGCACTGATGTTGGATGAGAAGGCCTGGCTGACATTCTCTGCTCTAATTCATCCCAAAGGTGTTCTATGGGGTTGAGGTCAGGACTCTGTGCAGGCCAGTCAAGTTCCTCCACCCCAAACTCACTCATCCATGTCTTTATGTCCATGTCACTGGTGCACAGTCATGTTGGAACAGGAAGAGGTCATTCCCAAACTGTTCCCACAAAGTTGGGAGCATGAAATTGTCCAAAATGACATGGTATGCTGACTCCTTAAGAGTTTCCTTCACTGGAACTAGGGGGCCACGCCCAACCCCTGAAAAGCAACCCCACACCATAAACCCCCTCTACCAAACTTTACACTTGGTACAATGCAGTCAGGCAAGTACCATTCTCCTGGCAACTGCCAAACCCAGACACATCCATCGGATTGCCAGACAGAGAAGCGTGATTTATCACTCCAGATAATATGTCTCCACTGCTCTAGAATCCAGTGGCGGCGTGCTTTACACCATTGCATCTGATACTTTGCATTGCACTTCGTGATGTAAGGCTTGGATGCAGCTGCTCGGCCATGGAAACCCATTCCATGAAGCTCTCTACAAATTATTGTGCTAATCTGAAGGCCACACCAAGTTTGAAGGTCTTTAGCTATTCATTCTGCAGACAGTTGGCGACTTCTGCACTGTGAGCTTCAGCATGCGCTGACCCCGCTCTGTCATTTTACGTGACCTACCACTTTATGGCTGAGTTGCTGTTGTTCCCAGTTGCTTCCACTTTGTTATAATCCCACTAACAGTTGAGCGTGGAATATTTAGTAGCCAGGAAATGTCACAGATGGACTTATTGCACAGGTGACAACCTATCACGGGACCACGCTTGGAGTCACTGAGCTCCTGAGAGCGACCCATTCTCTCACAAATGTTTGTAGAAGCAGTCTGCATGCCTAGGCACTTGATTTTATACTCCTGTGGCCATGGAGGTGATTGGAACACCTGAATCCAATGATTTGGAGGGGTGTCCCAATACTTTTGATGATATAGTGTACTTTGCATTTTGTTAATTGATAAAAATTAACTATGAACACTTCTATTTCTAAAAGCATTCTTAATTTACAGCATTTTTCCACACCTGCCTAAGACTTTTGCATAGTACTGTATGTTCAAACTGCGCTTGTGCATCCAAACTGCAGGGGAGTACGTTGCTAGATTTGAATAGTGAATGGAGCTCTTAGAATGTTTCTGTAAACTCTAAAACACATTAATGCATATCAGTGTCACTTTAAATTAAGCAAGGACATTAAAATAAGATTGTAGCTGGACACACAAGGTACTGTTGCCCTTCAAAGCAAAGCTGTTTAATCAGCAGTAGTGTATTGAGATGTACAATAGTGAAAAATATTAAATTTTTTATGCTTAAACTGATGCTGCTTAATTATATGGCTAAGCGGATAATGTAGTTTGTTTGTTTTTTTGTTAAAAGAGAAAGGCCATGAGACCAATAACAGATTTATTAAGTGAAATAACTTGTTACATAAAGTGGTAATATCTATGCATTCATGTAAAAAACACTCCAATACTAGTTTCTCCCTTCCCTGTCCCTAAACACTTACTTTAGTCCTCTCTCGACCTATCGCTGTCCCATCTGCGCCATCGCTATTCTCTCTTCCTAGTCTCACAGCAGACTCTGAAAGCAGAGCGAGAGTCATAGGCTGCTGCATAAACTGCTGCTGTGTCAGGGCAGGAACGATGGAATGGGCAGGCAGGCCTATGGTACGGTCACGCCGCCACTGACGACAGCCACTACCCACAGACCAGAGTCCCTCAGGGCGCGGAGTCTAAGCCCCAGGCTACCCTTCACCAGGTCACGGCCCCTGAGTGACCCCAGCTGCGGTAACGACTGCCGCCTAATGGCGTACAGCTGGTGGGAGCTAGATGGGAACACGTGTAGCGTAGTCAGACAGGCCGGGTCAATAACAATGGAGCAGATGTACTAGACGGTAGGCCAAGAATAATCAGGTGACGGGCCGGGTTCAGCAACGGGAGGTCAAGTAAAGGGTCAAAGCAGCGAATAGTCTTGTCCAAGCCGAGTCGGTTACCAGGAGAGCAACGGGAACAGTACAAGAGCTTGAGACAAGGGAACATACAGGACACGAATGCGGAGGGCACATGCAGACAGCAGGTTTAAATGTGCTCAGCCACACCCTTCTGAGGAGGAGCCGCAAAAGCCTGAAGGCATAAAGGTTCCCACCATACTTTGCAGAAACCCAAGATTGACGCCAGCACATGGAGATGCACAAGAAAGGTAGGACCTTGACGTGCTGCCAGTCAAATCCTGTGAGAAAGGAGCAGGAGGGACGGTTGGGTGGTGTTATGGCTGACCCACTCTGTGTGTGCCTATAGACACAGACAGCCTGGCTCCGAAGCATGCCCACATGGGTGCAGCCATAGCACAAGGGGCAGAGAGCGCTGGACGGGGTCTCCAGAAGAGGAGTTAAGGGACCCTTCTGAGCAATACCATTGCAAAGAACATGTAAGTATAACATCTTTTTTGTTTTTTTTTTATTCAAGGCTTTACAATCATTTTAATTCAGGCTGTACATACAGGAAGTTTTCTAGACACTTCAGCTTTCTATTGCAAAAGCAATGGAATGGATTAGAAACGATTTAGACCTACTGTAGACATCAGGGGCAAACTGACAACTCATGGGGCCCCCGGGCAATAGGGGATCATGGGGCCCCTGTGGCCTTGCCCAAACTCAAAAAAGCCTTTGAAAAAGGTACCAGGGGCATCTCATGGGGCCCCCTACTGACCCCGGGCCCTCGGGCATTGCCCGAATTTCCAAATGGTCAGTCCGCCCCTGGTAGACATACTGTACTGTGGGTCTCCTTTGGTGCTGGAATTTCAAAAAAAGAGTATAGGTCTCCTGCTGCCGCATTTCCCAACCTCTCAGCACTCAGACAGTTACTTCAGGTAACTTCACATGATAGTTACATAGTTAGTCTGGCTGAAAAAAGACAAAAGTCCATCCAGTTCAACCACAGAAAAAAAAATGTATAATCCTATACCCACAGTTGATCTAGAGGAAGGCAAAAAAAAGCCCAGCAAAGCATGATCCAATTTGCACCTGCTGGGAAAAAAATTCCTTCCAGATCCCCCAAGAGGCAATCGAATATTCCTTGGATAAACTATGGATGATGTTATTGATTAGGTGTCCATAAGCAGGAATTAAATTTAAGGATGAGTTACTGGTTGCTAAATGGCATTTTACTATTGGCTTTTTACATACCTGTTTACAGGGCAGAGCAAATTGGCTCACAAACAGGAGGAATTACACTTTTAATGATTTTAGTTTGTGAACATATGAATTCAGTAAGCCCCTCATTTAAAGCACGGATGGTTTTGAAGGCTTGATGGCATAGTTCACCTTTACCAAAGAACTGTAAAGGGTGTCTTTATTTAAAAGTATACTGTGCAGCTTTGACCAAAGTTGAATAATTTCCTTGCTATATAATTGTAAGGCAGAAGTGTCAGCCATTTACATACCTCCCGGAGCCTGACTGGAAAACTACCAGAGATATCCATCATCTCCTCCTGCCTAGTTGTCAGGATGTTGCTAAGAGACTCCCAGCTATTATTCCCCCCCCCCCCCAGTGTCCCAGGAGCCAGATCTCAAATAATGAGCTCAGAACTACTGCATAAGGGGAGAGAAAGCGCTTGTGAGGGGGTTTGAATCAGAGAAGGAACTCACTCCCGTGATGGTGAAGGTGAACAGTTACAGCTGGGAGTATTCTAGCAATATCCTAGCAACAAGGCAGGATGGGATGACACCATCTCTGGGAGTTTTTCAGTCGGGCCTCAACAGGTATGTAAATGGCCTATATCTATAGCAAGGGGATTATCCAACTCTGGTCAAAATTGCACCTTGGTAAAGATGGACTATGCCTTTTTTAATAATAAAAATGTGAAAAATATACAAATCACAAATAATAGCGCAAACCAAATCACACAACTAAATATAACCACCACCAAATAGGTGCATATTAATAGTGCAAACAAAAAAATCAATAAATAGGGAATCTCAATATAGTCCATTCAGAAAAGTCCATCTAAACATGATCCTCAGTAAATGAAGTAATGAGATCCTCCTTCATAAGCAATGTGGTATTCAGTGCTCAAAAACACCCCATCAGAATGCACACTCACCATGTGCTAGTAATTAACCAGCATGTCAGTATATATCCAGTATTCACCAAACAGACTTCAAAGGACGATCCTCGTGTGTTGGTAATTACTCAGCATACTACTGTGTATCCAGCATATCACCAAACAAACTCCAGAGAAGATCCTCTCATATCCAGATTAGCACATGTGGGTAAAGAAAATACTCGCCATAGTGCAGTATCATCCAATAAATTTATTGCCAAACAAACCCCCCTTAAAATCACACTCACAATGAGCAAATAAAAACAAGGAGTTTTGCTATATCAGAGCTCCAGTCTCTGCATCCTGTGTCTCACCAGCCAGCCCACATTCAAGATGGTAGTAGTGGGATCACGTGATCCGGACATGTGCATCAGCATGAGTAGTGATGTCACAGGAAGGCCACACCCTGACGTGTTTCGTCCAATGACTTCTTCCGACAAAGAATGAAAAACCAATTCACTAACCAAACCTCAAATGTTAAAGATTAAGGAGACCTAGATCAGTTCTGTCCTATTCAGTCTGCTCACCCCAAGTGCCATGTATTGCATCTGTATGACATAACATCTGAGATTGCCTGATCACCTCCATGAACACGACTGTTGAATCTTCAGCTCATTGTCATTATTCTGAATTATAAGTCAGCAAGTTCTTCCCTGGCACGTTGATATGTTAGTGTTTTCCTTGCCATTTCAAAAACAAGGGCAGATATACCCAGGCCTCAATGAGGGCTTGTCTACATTGCCAACCTTCTAAGCAAACAGAGAGGCAATTGTGGGCTCTGCCTGTGATTCTCTAGTACTGCAGCCTTCTGTAACATCTAATAAGCATACCAGGACACCTTGTAACACTGCACTGATAATCAACTTTAAATGATTCTGGCTTAAAAGTGTAAACATGTGTTGTGTCTTGTTTGGTTTTGGGTTTGACAAGCACAGGGTACTTGAGAAAAGAAAATTGGAATGCAGTTTGGCAGGTGGAACAGGCTCCTTCTCAGAGCTAAACTTTTAGTTTAGTTAATGAACTAGAGTATTTTCACATTTTAGGTATACACGTGAAAGCAATCGGCCTAATGTAAACAAGCTGAGTGCTATATTTTAACAACTTGCCACCCCGCCACAGTACAATAAGGACTGGGTAATGTGTTAGGAATGTAAGCATGCCCCATCGTTTGATGGAAATAAAAATGATCAACCTACAGAGGACTGAATTCACAGACACCCCGAAAATCAAAGTGAAAAAATGATGCAGCAGGCTAGTCCATTTTGCTGAAATTTCATTGCAGCAGCTCAGAATGGTCCTCAGTAGTTTGTATGTCCCCCACATGCTTGTATGCGTGCCTGACAACATAGGGGCATGCTCCTAATGAGACGATGGATGGTGTTCTGGGGTATTTCCTCCCAGATCTAGACCAGGGCATCACTGAGCTCCTGGACAGTCTGAGGTGCAACCTGGCGGCATCGGATGGACCAAAACATAATATCCCAGAGGTGTTCTATTGGATTTAGGTCAGGCGAGCATGGGGGCCATTCAATGGTATCAATTCCTTCATCCTCCAGGAACTGCCTGCATACTCTTGCCACATGAGGCTGAGCATCGACGTGCACCAGGAGGAAGCCAGGACCCACGGCACCAGTGTAGGCTCTGACAATGGGTCCAAGGATTTCATCCTGATATCTAATGGCAGTTAGGGCGCCACTGTCTATTCTGTAGAGGTCTGTGCGTCCCTCCATGGATATGCCTCCCAAGACCTAAACTGACCCACCACCAAAACGGTCATGCTGAACGATGTTACAGGCAGCATAATGTTCTCCTTGGCTTCTCCAGACCCTTTCACATCTGTCACATGTGCTCAGGGTTAACCTGCTCTCATCTGTGAAAAGCACAGGGCGCCAGTGGTGGACCTGCCAATTCTGATGTTCAATGGAAAATGCCAATCCAGCTCTATGGTGCCAAGCAGTGAGCACAGGGCCCACTAGAGGACGTCGGGCCCTCAGGCCACCCTCATGAAGTCTGCTTCTGATTATTTGGTCAGAGACATTCACACCAGTGGCCTGCTGGAGGTCATTTTGTAGGGCTCTGGCAGTGCTCACCCTGTTCCTCCTTGCAAAAAGGAGCAGATTAGGGTCCTGCTGATGGGTTAAGGACCTTCTATGGCCCTGTCCAGCTCTCCTGGAGTAACTGCCTGTCTCCTGAAATCTCCTCCATGCTCTTGAGACTGTGCTGGGAGACACAGCAAACCTTCAGGCAATGGCACATATTGATGTGTCATCCTGGAGGAGTTAGACTGCCTGTGCATCCTCTGTAGGGTCCAGGCATCGTCTCATGCTGCCAGTAGTGACACTGACCCTAGCCAAATTCAAAACTATTGAAAAACAGTCAGAAAAGATGAGTAGGGAAAAAATGTCAGTGGCCTCCATCTGTAAAACCATTCCTGTTTTGGGGGGTAATCTCATTGTTGCTCATCTAGCACACCTGTTGTTAATTTCATTAATACCAAAGCAGCTGAAACTGATTAGCAACCCTCTCTGCTACTTAACTGACCAGATCAATATCCCAGGAGTTTAATTGACTTGATGCTCTACTCTGATTAAAAAGTGTTCCTTTAGCTTTTTTGAGCAATGTGTATGTATATACTGTATGTATATACTGTATGTATATATGTATGTGTATATGAATGTGTGTGTGTATGTGTGTGTGTGTGTGTGTGTGTGTGTGTGTGTGTGTGTGTGTGTGTATATATATATATTACACACACACAATTGTGCCTGCTCTGGTTTAGGAGTGCACAGCGCACCTCTCCTGTGCCCACGGTGTCCACAGGACACATACCGTTAACCAGGTATCCTGTGATCGCTATAGTTAGTCATAGTGATCATTTGATAACAATGTAAGCAACCTGTCATGAATGGATTTCAATTCATGAACAGCTTGTTTACTGTTGTGATTGTCCCACAGCAATCACATGGTACCTGGCTACCTGTACCATGTGATTACCTTAGCCAATCACAATAAAAAGCAAGCTGTTCATGAATAGGAAACCTATTCATGACAGCTAAAGCTATTGCTTATACAGCGATCATCACCTCTACATAGTTGCTTTTCACTCGTATCAAAAGTTAACCATTTGCTGTGTCTTAACAGGTATACATTAAAAGGGAACTAAAGTCTAAAAAAAAGTTTTATGTACATTGACTGTGGGCCATTTGCAGTGCAGTGTACACTCTCAGTCCACTTTTGTGACCTGTAATATGCCTGAGAATAGTGCGCACCACCCATTCACAGGAGTTGCGTCAATTAGTAGTTACTCATTAGCTGAAAAAATGTGAATGCAGACGAAGCATTAGAGAAGATGGAGTGGTGAGGGAGAGGATGGAGCTGTCTGTGCTGAAGGAGGTCGAATTAAGAGGAACGTGTGTGATAATCAGTTACTTACAAAGCTGCCATCACTCCCTATTCTTAAGTTGCGCTCTAAGTAATACAATATGCCACGGTGTGGCATTCACAGGGTTAAAACGGGCATATTGCCTTCTCGCCCCTCTGTCAAACTCCTCTGAAAAGGTGATCCTTCATGGATTGCTTTTCGGACGCGTGACAAAATCTGCTGCACATCTAAATTTGTTGTTTTAATTCAACAAAAAACAGATCCAAACTCATAAACAGATAATCAGATAATGTAAATACCCAAGAGCTCAAATAAAACATTTTTATGATTTACACATATATTTTGAACCACTGTTGTTCGTCCAAATACTGTCAACTGAACTGTCACAATAATAATATACTGTCAAAATATGTGTTTTCTGAAGATCGCTTCTTTATGTAAGAAATGAGAACATTAAAAAGACAATGAGCCTGTAAAGTATTTTGTGTTAGCTCTCCATTCCTTGGGAGAAAGGTTATTAAATGGTCCAGTGCCTTTTGTGCTTTTATGCCTATTACCATTCAAAGCTTCTTGATTCTGACATCCTTCTTCCTTGCTCTTGGTCGCTGGAGGTCCACATAAATACTGTAAATTATGCAGGAATGGTTAGTTTTTTAACAGTCATTAAAAGGAATATATATGGGCAGCACAGTGGCTAAATGGTTAGCACTTCTGCCTGGCAGTACTCGGGTCGTTGATTCGAATCCCAGCCACGACACCACCTGCCTGGAGTTTGCATGTTCTCCCTGTGCCTGCGGGGGTTTCCTCCGGGTACTCCAGTTTCCTCATACCTCCAAAGACAATGTCAGGGCTCCAGGTATGACCAGAGGTGTGTGGACTGACACGGAAACGCAGGCTTCGGGTATAGTATAAACAATACAATTTATTCAAGACTAAACAATACATAAACGCAGTGCAAGACTAAACATAAACACAGTGCAAACAAACCAAACCTCCAACAGATAACAATAAGAACAATACTAAATGTAGTCGGGCAGGCCGGGTCGGTAGCAAACGGGCAGGCAAGGTACAAGGAGCAGGCGGAAGAGTAGTCAGGAATAGCCGAGGTCAGTACAGGCAGAGTTCATGCAGAGTCCAGATCCAAGCAGGCAGGATCAGGATACAGGGGCCAAGGCAAACTATACACCAAGGCACTGACTGCAGGCCTGACCACTCCTTAAATACACCTCCTGCAATCAGCCTCAGGTGATGACTTGATTGCAGGAGTGAGCTTCTGGCTGCTGAGGGCACCCGCTGGCCAGCCGTGGTACTGCAGCCCACACGGCAGGTGAGTCCCACCACCAGTGGTAAGTCCATTCCTGACAGACATGCTGGTAGGTGAATTGGCCCCTGTCCAAATTGGCCCTAGTATGTATATGAATTTGAGTTAGGGACCTTATATTGTACACCCCTTGAGGGTTAGAGACTGATGTGAATCTACAATATATATGTAAAGCGCTGCGTAAATTGACGACGCTATATAAGTACCTGAAATAAATAAATATAAACGTTTATTTTTAATTTTGTAAAGCACTGCGCAAACTGTTGGCGCTATATAAATCCTGTATAATAGTAAATACCTTCTCTCATCAGCAGTATAGAGCAGTCTTGTGACTTCTGTCAGTGTCTGGCCAAGCACTGATTAAAACTTGTAGAAAGAGTTTTCATTCTCCTCTGATGGTCTCATGAGGCTGCATGACCCCTGGCCCTCTATCTGGACAGTGCTGATTGGCCCTGTGCCGATCACATGCACCTCCACCCCCCCTTCCAAAGAAAAAAACCCTCTCTAGCAATACACACCAAACAGAGCATGTGCAGAATGCCTCCTAGGGGTCTGTACTATCAGCAAATGGATTGGGGACAGTAAAAGAAGGGTAGGGCATCATTTGACAGGTACGTTTGCCATAATGTGCTAATATGTGGCGTATACTAGCACTTTATGGAATAAAGCTCCTAGGGGCCTATGTATATAAAAAAAAAAGCAGCGTTAATTCCACTTTAAAGAGGAACTAACATCCCGCTTTCGAAAACTATGAGAAGGCAGGCTCTTTTTTGCAGAACAGACATGCAATGTCTCTTCTGCAGTAAAATAAATCTACCTGCCTGATCACAGTCTTCTTTGCAATGTACACTAAACTGCGCTAATGCAGCTCATTTTACATTCCAGCACAGCAACTGTGTGCTAGTATGACTGCACTCCTGCACATACACAGGACTGATGTCATTCTGCGCTGGTTGATGAAGACAGCCGCATCCTGGCACTTGGAAGAAGCTGGGTAGAAGATACCGGTGCCGAGGAGGGATGTTGGACTGTTCAAAGAGAGGTTAGTAGTTTCGAGTTTAGCTCTGCTTTAAATTGATGGCTTTAGTTCTACCATCCAGGTGGCACATTATTTCAGGTACTTATATAGCGGTGTAAATATACGCAGCACTTTACACATATACAGTTGTGTTCAAAATAATGGCAGTCAGACATCACTAACCGGATCAATCACTGTTTTTGGTAGAAATGATATCTCTACATGGCAAATAATTTACTAGCAGGTGTAGTAGAGTAATAGAAATCCAACAGACCCAACAGTCATGACATGCATGCTGCTGATTCTGTGTAATTGAATCACTAATTGAAAGGGGCATGTTCAAAATAATAGCAATGTGGAGTTCTATTAGTGAGGTCATTCATTCTTTGAAAAACAGGTGGCAATTATTGCCCTTATTTAGGGAAGGAAGGCAGCAAATGTTGTACAAGCTGGTTACAGTGCATTTCTCTCTGAAATTCTGAGGAAAATGGGTCGTTCCAGACATTGTTCAGAAGAACAGCGTACCTTGATTATAAAGTTGATTGGAGAGGGGAAAACATATAAAGAAGTGCAGAAAATGATAGGCTGCTCAGCTAAAATGATAGCAAATGCTTTAAAATGGCAACCAAAACCTGAAAGACATGGAAGAAAGCGAAAAACTACCATTGGAATGGATAGAAGAATAGCCAAAATGGCGCGGACTCAGCCAACAATCAGCTCCAGGAAGATGAAAGAAGGTGTGACGTTCCCTGTGAGGACTGTTACAATTAGAAGACGCCTATGTGAAGCCAAGCTATCTGCAAGAAGCCCCCGCAAAGTCCCACTGTTGGAAAAAAGACGTGCTGAAGAGGTTACAATTTGCCAAAGAGCACATTGACTGGCCTAAAGAGAAATGGCCCAACATTTTGTGGACTGATGAAAGTAAGATTGTTCTTTTTGGGTCTAGTGGGTGGAGACAGTTTGTCAGACGACCCCCAAACACTGAATTCAAGCCACAGTACACTGTGAAGACAGTGAAGCATGGTGGTGCAAGCATCATGATATGGGGATGTTTCTCATACTACAATGTTGGGCCTATTTATCGCATACCAGGGATCATGGATCAGTTTGAATACATCAGAATACTTGAAGAGGTCATGCTGCCTTATGCTGAAGAGGAAATGCCCTTGAAATGGGTGTTCCAACAAGACAACGACCCCAAACACACCAGTAAACGTGCAACATTTTGGTTCCAGACCAACAAGATGGACGTTATGGAGTGGCCAGCCCAATCCCCGGATCTTAATCCAATAGAAAACTTGTGGGGTGACATCAAAAATGCTGTTTCTGAGGCAAAACCAAGATATAGAGAGGAAGTGTGGAATGTGGTCCAATCATCCTGGGCTGGAATACCTGATCACAGGGGCCAGAAGTTGGGTGACTCCATGCAACACAGATGTACAGCAGTTCTCAGAAACAATAGTTATACAACTAAATATTCATTAAGTGATTCAAAGGAAAGCAAAATCTTCAAACATTTGTCAGTTTATATAGTGAATGTTTGAGTTTGTAAAGAAGAATACAAACACTGCGATTTTTTTGAACAGTCTAATATTCACTTTTCTTCAATTTTTTTTAGAGGAACAACACAAATTTGATATATTTTTCTTCATGTTTTGATTTGGAATAGAATGTGTCGTGTTCCCAATGCATTTGTGTGGATGGAAATAAAAGCTATTAGAAGGATTTTTAGCTTTATTCACTTTTTTCAACACACTGCTATTATTTTGAACACACCTATATATATTGAACATTCACATCAGTCCCTAACCCTCAAGGGGCGTACAATCTAAGGTCCCTAAATTACATTCATACATACACATATTAGGGCCAATTTAGACAGGATTCAATTAACCTACCAGCATGTCTTTGAAGTTTGGGAGAAAACCAGAGCACCCGGAGGAAACCCACCTAAGCACAGAGAGACCATGCAAACTCCATGCAGGAGGTGCCATGGTCAGGAATCTAACCCATAACCTATTTACTGCAAGGCAGACATGCTAACCACTAAGCCACTATGCCGCACATGATTCATATTGGAATTGTACTAAGTAACTTTGACTGAACCTAGAAAACCAACAACAGTTTTATTTTAACCTCCTTAGCGGTATTCCCGAGTGTAGCTTGGGGTAAAATTTCTATACCAAGAGCGGTAACCCCGAGCTACACTAGGGCTTACCATGCGGCGTTGCTCAGGGGGTCCCTGCAGCACTTACCTTGTCCTTCGCTCCCACGATGTGTCCCCGGCCATCTCCTCCGGCTGATGCCGGCATCCGGCTTCTGTATTCCGGTCCCTGTGACGTCGGGACGTACAGGAGCCGGAACCGGCGGGAAATTTGAAATTTTTTAAAAATGTCATTTTTGCTGTCATTGCTGTTTCAATGCATTTCACATATATTTTGTCTCTACTGCTTTGTCCGGCGCCCTGCCTGCATTTTGAATGTTCTTTCTGCCTGGAAACTTAGAAAAGTCCATGGCATCCAAAAAGCGTCCCTTTACGTCAAAAGCGGTTTTAGAACAGCGATAGTAAATCAGAACCACTTGCAGAATTGAGTGATAATGATTCGTGAGGAAATTCGTCATCAGACACTGAAAACGATTTTGCGACTTTGCTCAGCGATGTGCGAATTTTGTCTCTGTATTTCAAATTTCAGTGTTTTTGGTTTGATTATATTATTGAATTAAATTTATTATTATATTATTATTTTTTATGATATTTATTAAATTATAATTTATGATTTCGTGTTTTAAATTTTATCATATCCGGAATGTTTAATAGACTCTTGTTCGTACAGATTTCAGTGAGTTATTCCTAAAAATTACAGCCTACAATAAAAAACTACATATTTCCATGCAAAAAAATGGTACCGCTTTCAGCACAAAGAATCATACCGCCGAGGAGGTTAAACAGAAGCTTTATGACACTTTGAATGGCAGCTCTCTTTGCTACATCTCTGCGCTATCCCTTGAAAGTCCTGGTAGTTTAGCACTTTACAGCAGTCCTACAAAGCTCAGTATATTAGCAGTTCATGCACACCTTGAAGCGGGCCAATGTTTTACAGAAGTAGCAAAGTTTGCTTTCCCAATGTTTTACTGTATAACCTACAGGAACCATGGATGGTTCCTACATGGGCCCATCTGTTCCTTGAAGGTAAAATATAGTCTGACTTCAGAGCCAATCCCCTTATGTGCCATCTGGGGCCACTCCTGCCTGCTTTTTTCCTGGATTACCATGCAACTTGGAACCAACCCGAAATATCCCTGAGTTATGTATCCCTGTTCTCAACTGTATGTTTGGATCTGCCATTTTCAACCTTTTTAACATGGTGGAACCCTTGAAATAACTTTTTGGTTTCAGGGAACAGGCCACAGTACATTAGTGTGATGGTCAGTGGGAAGAATGCTCCTTACACTTTTGGTTATTGGGAAGAATCCCTCCTTACAGCTAGCTAAAAAGATCAGTGGTGTCAGTGGTTACTCATCTGAAAGGTAGAAATTACTTGTCACTCAAGGAACCCATAGCAGCCTCTGGAAGAACCCTAGGGTTCCATGGTACTCTGGTTGAGAAACACTGGATAAGTTGATTGGATTTTTCCTTTACCAACAATTTCTAGAAGCAATTTACGCGTCTTCTGTAACTTTATTTTCAGCTTGGATTTCCTAGAAAGCTTTGTGTAGTGACCTTAGAAGGTCAACTAATCTTTTTATTATTTCAGATTTTCAGCAGGTCCTTAAGAACAGCTGACATGCCCCTTAATTTGTTTACAATTTCTTAACCACCTGGCCTCCAAAACTCACAGCTGCTTAGAACTTTATTGAAATTCTCCATATAAGATGAAAAGGTTTATATATATATATATATATATATATATATATATATGCGTATTTTTGTGTTTGCTTTTTTTTTTTTTTTTTTCTTTTAAACATAAATAATTGCTCAAGGCCAATATTATACCACAATATTGTGTTTGTATTCCAAAAGCATTAAAAAAACTGTGGTTTTTCTCCTGTTTGAGTAAGATGGCAGTGTTTTGCCAGCCTATTAAACAGCCTGTTTGTCTAAGGAAACGCTGAGTTCAATTTACAATATTATATTGCGTAAAGTTCTTCCAATGGCCAGAGCATTCCGTCTCCTAAATGATCATTTGTTGAACAAATTCATGTCTTTATTAGTGAAAGTACAGCAAAGACAGAGGCTCCCCTGTTCCAAGATATTTGCTGATGCATGGTTAATTATCACATACAGCCCACTATAATTCATTTTACTGGAGACCTCCTGCAGCTCACATAGAAGAGGTTTATGTACCAAAATAACCTTACTATAGAGACGGACTGAATTTTTTTTCCCTCTCTTAACTACTGGTCAGACAGTTGCTGCTTCTCACTCCACATGACTAATTTGAACAAGGTTTTATTCTTATGTTTGTCAGCAGCCAGACTGTAGCATGCTTGTTAAGCCTCTCCTAGGCTTAATTAGCAAAGCAATGCAGGCATTCATAATGAAAACTTGTGTAGCAAAGTGAGCTCTGGTCTTGCAGTAGCTTCCTGGCACACAACTCCTGGCAGGTATAAGGTAACTTGTGGCTGTGAAATTAAGTGACTTGAAATTCATAGGCTCCACGATGGCTTATGCGTGTCTACGTGACAACCAGTTGACGTGTCTCCCCATCCAGTTACAGCCAATAGGCCTATTTAAATATTTATTAGGTGATTATGGCAAAACTTGACGGCGGATGGAAGGTGGGGGTGGTTACTTGAGGAGGATCGGTAACACACTGTAAGGTGTATGTAGCTGTTTTTACTGTCCAAGAAGAAGCAATGAAGTCCCCACAGTGTTCCAAAATGGTTTGATCAACAAAAGCGTAGGCCTCTGCTAAAGACAACCCCATGCCCCCGAATGCTAAAGACAACCCCATGCCCCCGAATGCTAAAGACAACCCCATGCCCCCGAATGCTAAAGACAACCCCATGCCCCCGAATGCTAAAGACAACCCTATGCCCCCAAATGCTAAAGACAAACCCATGCCCCCAAATGTTAAAGACAACCCTATGCCCCCAAATGTTAAAGACAAACCTATACCCCCGAATGTTAAAGACAACCCTATGCCCCCGAATGTTAAAGACAATCCTATGCCCCCGAATGTTAAAGACAATCCTATGCCCCCGAATGTTAAAGACAACCCTATGCCCCCAAATGTTAAAGACAACCCTATGCCCCCAAATGCTAAAGACAACCCTATGCCCCCAAATGTTCATATAAGTGCAGAAAAACCATCAACATCACCAGTGAATCATTTTCCAACAAATATTGCATGAAAAAGGGAATAAAGTGATTCTAAAGGTTTGTTTTTCACATCATACTTACCTGCTCTGTGCTTTGGTTTTGCCCAGAGCAGTCTTGATACTCTTCTTCTCGGGTCCCCCCCCCCCCACATAGGAAGCCACTTTCTATGTGGCACACCTGTGAGCTTTCATCATGCTCGGCCCCACCCCCTGCTCCCTCATTACTGGCAGCGGGAGTCAATGGGGGTTATTTACTAACATGTTTAGTAACATTTAGTTAGTAATACTAACACATGGTGCAAAATCTGGCACAGCTCTGCACAGAAACCAGTCAGCTTCCAAGTTTTATTGTTGAAGCTTAACTGAACGAGCTGAAGTCAGAAACAGAATGTAATGCAGCTGTGCATGGTATACAATCTGTGTGCTTCAGTGTTAGTAAATCCCCCCCAATGGCTCCCACTACTGTGCCTGAGCTAATGAGGAGAGAGAGAGACAAGAAAGCCTCTGCTTGTGTAAATCACTGAATAAGGGGGCTGGGGGGAACTGCATGCAAGGTTTTATACCTTAGTGCATTGAATATACCTTCTGCTTCTACAACCACTTTAATTGCAAAATTAGACTGATTTTACTTCATACAGAAAAAGACCCAGCAATCTAGTTTATTTTCCATATACAGATACTCCTCACTTAATGACCAGATTCCGTTCCAATGACTTGAATTGGTTGGTAAGCGAGGAACTGTATACAGTACATGTACTGTCAGAGAGTGAGTCTTAAGTTCAAGAGGCGGTCAGAAGTACGAGCGGTCACAACATCAGAGAGCCGGTCGTAAGTCTGAGCAGTCACTAAACTGCCAAAAAAAGCACTATGAATACGTCATAAGGACAACTGTCCATATGTAAAATGAATTCCAACAAGTAGTTTTCAGTGATAGCATGTCAACGCTGTGTAATTTCAGTACTTTACTGGTACCAATTGATGCCACTGCTTCAGCAGTATAATTCTCATATATGGTGCCTGAAGTGACAAAATCCGCATTACAAAATAGATAAGGAGTTGAGTTAAGCTAATCCTATGGTCAAGTGTTTTTTTTTTCTTTTTCCCACTAAGCCAGCCATCAACAAACTAAAAATGAATTCCTTTTCCACACAGACAAGGTAGATGAAGGAATCCACACCACCACCACCACCTAGACATTGTATTCTAACAGCGGGACAGATTAACAAATGTTTTCCAACATTTCGAAGTCGAATTTCGATACGTCTATGGCTAACTTTAGGGTTATATTAGGTTAACATGGTAAGGCTTTAGTACATTTAAAACTGTAGTGAGAGAAATATGGGGACTGCCGTCCATTGACCTCATTTTTAAAATGTTAGTTGCATGGCTGTTAATCTGACCCACTGATTTTAATACTAAGCTGTCATGAAAAAAGAATGTAGATCAGAGGCATTGAAATCAGAACTAATTATCTGTTTCAAGTCAGTGATTCATAATATTTGGCAAAAAGATCAAAACCGCAGTCCAGTAGCTAGCCTTTTAGAAGGGGAGGTTGACAATAGCAGTCACCATGTTTGTTTGATGACCGGTTTCCATTAAGTGTTTAGTCAGGGTTTGGTTAAAATGTATGTAAAGGCAGACATTTTTATTTAGTTTTTTTGGTGTGGTGAGGTCTTGGAACCCCTGACAGGTTGTTATTGTTGTCTGTGTACCAGCTAGGAGGATTCTCTGTCTATAGTTATTCTTGTGACCATTGTCACCGAGACTGAATCTGATCGGAAAATTGAAAATATTGAATAGTCATCTGAATAGAAAATACATCTTCAAATGGGGGCACTTATTCTGGTTAAGGTTAAAACTATCAAAGAGGGAATTTTTTCATTTTCTGTTTTTATTGACAAGCCTGGGAGTTTCCACAATGGGACACAAATGACAACTAAATAGAAAAAAATCAGTGTTAGGTTTAGTTTAGGTATCTGGTTTGGGATTGTTTGTCACTGTGCTATCATTTGTAAATTTCTCCAAAAGTTTAGAAAAACCTAGGCTAGGAAACCTGGACTGATTGGTAATGCATGTACCAACAAGTTTTCATGGTCTTTTCTCTGCCCCTACCCCCTCTGAGCTGATGCTTATTTCTGTTGGTTATTGAGGCTATTCATCAGAGTGATAGGTCAAGAGTAGTGCACATGTGAGGGACCGCCGAGCGGCACCACTAGCACTCCACCGGTCAGGCGTGCCCAGAGCGCGGAATCTAAGCCCCAGGGTACTTGTTCACCAGGGCCCCTGATGGTGGGGATGGACTTGTAGTACCCTGAGACCAGGTCGCCTCTACTGAGCACACCTGTCAGTGGTAGGGGTGTCCGCCAGGGGTTCCAACCAGGGAGAGCCAAATGTGAGGAGGTCGGGTGACCCTGATGGGATGGATGGATGGATGGCTGAGCAAGTGCGTAGTCAGACAGGCCGAGTCGGTAATGTAGAGGACGGTAAGGTACAAGGGAGCAGGCAGAGAATCGTCGGGTCACACGCCAGGTCAGCAACAGGAGGTCAGATCTACAGAGGGGCATCCAGGGAGAGAGGTCAGGCAAGCAAGGGTCTGGGCAGGAGAAATCAGCAAGGTCAAGAGCAATCCGGGTCAATAACTTACAGGATACAGGTTCACAGGATCAGGAATGCAGGTAAGACCAGAAGGCAACGAAATGACAGCTCAGGGACCTTTAAATATCCCGCCCTGCGCTGCCATTGGTGCCCAGCGGGCGGCCGCGGCTTCTACTGCGCATGCGCGAACTCGAACGCCGCGGCCGGCCCGGACCTAGTGCCCGTGTACTGGGAGGAGCAGTGCGCCTGCGCCGGGACCATCGAGGGACGGATCGCGGGGATCCCTGACATTGCCCCCCCCCTACGGGCAACCTCCGGATGCCCACCCGATCTCTCCACCACGGGTGATCACAAAGAAACCTCCGGACAAGCCTAGGTGCATGGACATTATGGGCTGGTTCCCACGAATTGTCCTCAGGGCCGTAGCCCTTCCACTTGATGAGAAATTGGGTCTGGCCCCCCCTTCGACGGCACTTCAAGATTGCCTCTACCTCGAATTCCTCTTCCTCTTCAACTGTTACGGCCTCCGGGGGCCTGGATTCCCGTTCCGGGAAGGCATCAGGGACTACCGGTTTCAACAGGGACACGTGGAAGACAGGGTGGATCTTGAGTGTGTCAGGGAGAACAAGTTCATAGGCCACCTCATTGACCATCCGTTTGATGCAAAAAGGGCCTATGAATTTAGGTCCCAATTTCTTTGATGGGCAAAGCATCCTCAAGTTTGACGTAGCCAGCCAAACCTTCTCTCCGGGCTGCAACACCAGGTTCCCTCTTCGCTTCCTATTGAAAGCCCTCTTGTAGTCTTCTTGGGCTTGACGGATGGCTTCCTGTAATTTCTTATTGTTGGAGGTGAAGAAGGTCAGTGCATCCTGCGTCGCTGGAATCGGGCATTCCGGGACCAAGTCCGGGAGGAAGACCGGATGAAACCCATAGTTGGCGAAGAACGGGGACTGCCCAGTTGCTGAATGGCAAGCGTTGTTGTACGCGAATTCTGCCAAAGGGAGGAGTGGCGCCCAGTCGTCCTGAGAGAATGATGTGTAGCATCGCAGGTATTGCTCCAGGGTCTGATTGGTCCTCTCGGTCTGGCCATTGGTCTGAGGGTGAAATGCCGAGGAAAGAGACAGCTTGATATCCAGGGCTTTGCACAGCGCCCTCCAAAACCGCGAGGTAAACTGCACCCCTCGGTCCGAGACTATGTCTTCGGGAACCCCATGCAGTCTAACGATCTCTCGAATAAAGACTTGTGCCGTCTCGGCTGCAGATGGAGTCTTCCGTAAAGGGATGAAATGGGCCATCTTGGATAAGCGGTCCACAACCACTTGAATTGCTGTGTGGTTCAGCGAAGGAGGGAGCTCGACTATGAAGTCCATGGAGATTCTCTGCCAGGGCCGTTCAGGGATGGGTAATGGACGTAGCAGGCCCCATGCCTTGTTCCTTGAAGGCTTGTTCCACTGGCAGATGGCACAGGAGCCCACGTAGATCTTACAATCCTTGGCCATGTCCGGCCACCAGAAGGAACGCCGGAGAAGTTCCAGGGTCTTGACTGGTCCAAAATGTCCTGCCAGTGGGTGGTCATGGCAATGTCCCAAGACTAAGGTTCGGGCATCCTCTGGCACCACAATCCGGTCCTCCCTCCATAGGAGTCCCTCCTTGTTCTGGAGGGGGGCCCCATCGGAGGTAGACATTGCTGTGGACGCCCTCAGGATCTCGGAGCGAAGGTTTGTCTGAAGGGCCAAGAAATTCCCTGCCGGAAGAATAGTGTCGGGCACTGGGATCTCCTTGGTGTCCTCATACATGCGCGACAATGCGCCAGGCTTCGTGTTTTTCGAGCCGGGCCTGTATGTGATGTGGAACTGGAACCTCGAGAAAAACAATGCCCATCTTGCTTGTCGTGGGCGTAGACGTTTGGCCGTCCTCAGATATTCCAGGTTCTTGTGGTCCGTGAATATCAGGATGGGATGGGAGGCACCTTCCAGCAGGTACCTCCATTCCTCTAAAGCGGTTTTGATAGCCAGTAGCTCGCGATCCCCAATGTCGTAGTTCCTCTCCGCCGGGGTAAGTTTCCGTGAAAAGAATGCTACTGGGTGAAGCAATTCCTTGGCGCCCTTCCGCTGGGAAAGGATGGAGCCAACCGCGTTTTCAGATGCATCTACTTCTAAGATGTAGGGCAGGGAGGCGTCGGGATGACCCAGAATGGGTGCCGAGGTAAATAACCTTTTTAGTGCCTCAAAGGCTTCCTGTGCCTCGGGCGTCCATCTGAATCGCGTCCCAAGCTTAGTTAATTGAGTGATAGGGGAGACCAGACCCGAGAAGTTCTTGATGAACTTCCGGTAGAAATTTGCGAACCCAATAAAACGTTGGACACTTTTCCTGTCCGTGGGTTCAGGCCAATCTAGGATCGCTGAGACCTTCTGAGGGTCCATTGCGACCCCCGTGGTGGAGATAATCAGACCCAGGAATGTAACGCTAGCCTGTTCAAAGCAGCATTTCTCTGCTTTAGCGTACAACCCGTGCTGCCGCAACCGCCCCAACACCTTTGTTACATGTACCCTGTGCTCCCCCAGGGAGGATGAGAAAATCAAAATGTCGCCTAAGTAGACGATGACAAAGATGTCCAGGAAGTCCCTAAAGATGTCGTTTACAAAGTGCTGGAAGGTGGCTGGCGCATTGCATAACCCGAAAGGCATAACCAGGTATTCAAAATGGCCGAATCGGGTGCGGAAGGCCGTCTTCCACTCATCCCCCTCCCTTATGCGAACCAAATTGTAGGCTCCCCTTAAGTCCAACTTGGTAAATACTACCGCAGCCTTTAAGCTCTGGAACAATTCAGGCACCAGAGGTAATGGGTAACGATTTTTAATGGTGACCCTATTCAGCTCCCGATAGTCAATGCATGGCCTCAAAGTCTTGTCCTTCTTTTCTACAAAGAAGATCCCTGCACCTGCTGGGGAAGTGGAGGGACGGATGAATCCCTTACGGAGGCTATCCTCAATATAGTCCTTCAGGGCCCCTAATTCCAGCTCAGAAAGGGGAAAAATTCGTCCGAACGGGATTTCAGAACCGGGCAACAGATCAATCGGACAGTCATATGGGCGGTGGGGGGGTAGAGCATCTGCTCCCCGTTGACTGAACACGTCAAGGAACTTGTGATAGGCTGCAGGAACCACTTGTTTCAGGCTGTCATCCCCTTCAGAGCACAGAAGAACCTGGGGGACCCCCGGGCCCGAAGTTCGACACAGTTCCCGACAATATGGGGAAGGGAACGAGACAACCCCAGTTTCCCAGTCAATTTGGGGGTTATGGGCCCGCAACCAAGGGAGCCCCAGAATGACTGGGAAAAGGGGTGATGCAATAGCATCCAGGCGGAGGAGTTCCCGGTGCTGACCGGCAATGGAAGTCATAATGGAAGGGGTCTCCTGGTTGACTACTCCTGACTTTATCCGGGAACCATCAGCTAAAAAGATATGAAACCCCTTCTCCTTTGGGCGGAGGGGAATACCCTGCTGGTGAGCAAAATTGATATCCACAAAACAGCTGCATGCCCCCGAATCAACTATGGCCGACACCTCCACGGTCCTTTCGGAAAGCTGAAAGGAGAGGGGAACAACTAAGTACTGGGACGGGGTCATATCGCCAACAGATAAAGAAGATGAAGTGAACTTACTCAGTTTCTGCGGGCAGGAACGCACCATGTGACCAGCTTCGCCGCAGTACAGGCACAGATTCTGGGAGCGTCTGCGCTGGCGTTCCTCAGGCGATAGTTTAGGCCGAGCCAGGCCTAGCTGCATGGGTTCGGGGGCATCTTCAGCCGGCAGGTTCTGGATGCTTGGCCTAGTATGTTGACCGGATCCCTGAAATGACCCCCAGGGATTTCCGCGACCCTGACCAGACCTCTCCAATCTGCGCTCCCGTAGCCTACGGTCAATTTTAATAGTGAGTGCAATCAAGTCTTCTAATATCTCGGGCACCTCTACCCGGGCGAGCTCGTCTTTCAGAGCCTCAGATAGGCCCATACGAAACTGGTGTAAAAGGGCGAACTCGTTCCAACGAGTGTCACCCATCCAGCGCCTAAAGTCAGAGGCGTATTCCTCAGCCGTCCGCCGACCTTGTCGGAGTGCGTATAACGTGGCCTCGGCCGAGGCCGCCCGTTGTGGGTCATCATATAAGATGGCCATAGCGTTAAAGAAGCTGTCGACCGAAACCAGGTGAGGGTCATTGTTTCCCCTTAGTCGGTGGGCCCAGTCTTGGGGTTCACCCTGCAGCAGGGAGACAACAAACCCCACTTTCACTGACTCTGTCAAAAAGGTCCGTGGCTGTAGTTCAAAAAAGAGCAGACAAGAGTCACGAAATGACCGAAAACGTGTGCGATCCCCATGGAAGCGCTCGGGTAAGGGTACTCGGGGTTCCGCCATAGGGAGTGATGTGGGAGGCCCAGGAGCCGGCTCGTGGGCTGCTGCGACTGGAGGTGCGGGAGCCGGGGCCTGTGAAACAGGAACAGATATGGTGCAGGCCTGAAACCGATTCTCGATCTGCAGACATCTGTCCTGTAATGTGTTTACAGCTTGCGTCAGGGTAGACAGGTGCCTGCACACCTCGTCCAACGGGGTGAGTCCTCCTCGAGGCTCAGTCATGGCCTTCTGGTACTGTGAGGGACCGCCGAGCGGCACCACTAGCACTCCACCGGTCAGGCGTGCCCAGAGCGCGGAATCTAAGCCCCAGGGTACTTGTTCACCAGGGCCCCTGATGGTGGGGATGGACTTGTAGTACCCTGAGACCAGGTCACCTCTACTGAGCACACCTGTCAGTGGTAGGGGTGTCCGCCAGGGGTTCCAACCAGGGAGAGCCAAATGTGAGGAGGTCGGGTGACCCTGATGGGATGGATGGATGGATGGCTGAGCAAGTGCGTAGTCAGACAGGCCGAGTCGGTAATGTAGAGGACGGTAAGGTACAAGGGAGCAGGGAGAGAATCGTCGGGTCACACGCCAGGTCAGCAACAGGAGGTCAGATCTACAGAGGGGCATCCAGGGAGAGAGGTCAGGCAAGCAAGGGTCTGGGCAGGAGAAATCAGCAAGGTCAAGAGCAATCCGGGTCAATAACTTACAGGATACAGGTTCACAGGATCAGGAATGCAGGTAAGACCAGAAGGCAACGAAATGACAGCTCAGGGACCTTTAAATATCCCGCCCTGCGCTGCCATTGGTGCCCAGCGGGCGGCCGCGGCTTCTACTGCGCATGCGCGAACTCGAACGCCGCGGCCGGCCCGGACCTAGTGCCCGTGTACTGGGAGGAGCAGTGCGCCTGCGCCGGGACCATCGAGGGACGGATCGCGGGGATCCCTGACAGCACATGAGATTAAGTTTGTCACAGCCACTGAATCATAACAGAAGCTCAGTTTTTAGGGAGTCCAAGTACTCTTCAAGGGACCAGATTTACCTTGCAAGTAGCTAAAGGTACCTACTATGTAAGTCAAGGCTTTAAAACTACAATCTACAAGTTTGCTTTATAAATGCAACCAGCAGTAAAGTTTTAATTCAATGTAGTAACCTGTAGCATTGATCATAATTAGGCCATACTTTTCTTGTAGGTCAGAGGAGTGCACTTAACCCCTTGGCAACGAAGCCTCCTGGCTCTTTAAGGGTTTCAGAAGCCGGGAGGCGTGCTGGGGTTTAGAGTCATGTGACCTCCGTGACACGACGTCACAGTGGTCACATGATCAGGAAAGGTCCCAATCGAAAGAGGAGATCGGGACCTTTCCATGAGTACTGGACATGTGTGCTGGGAGCACGCAGGGCGTGCGCTCTCAGCACATATATCTTTTTTTAATAGAATATAAATGTGCGGCCGCTCGGCGTCTAGGCCCAGACACTGGGAGGCCACACATTTGCGTTCGGCCAGCTCCAAGAGGTTAAGTTTATTCTCTTACGACCCAGAGTAAGCTTTTATAGCCTTTTAGCTGACATCACTGAGCAGCTTCAGGCTCTGCTCTGGAAGGATCCCATACCACACTGTAGGGATCCACACTGCTGCCTGATTGACAGAGGGCTCAGCCCTCAGCGTGTGGCTTTGAGCCAAAGCCAGCTGCACGCACCCTGTGTCCTGCTTGTGCTCCAGTGAGCCCTGGAGGGGCAGAGCTGAGAGTAGTGACTGACAGTCTCTCTGCTTCAAGCAGACCAAGAACTGACCGTTTAGTGGTCATGTGATCACTCAGCTCTCGGGCTCAGAGCTGGAATAGGACAGCTGCAGCATGGAGGTGAGTGAAGGTTTGTTTTTTTTTATCTACCCTAAACGTCTCCTTTAACTCTGCTGAAATCAGACTACTGCTAGATTGATTTTTATTAGTTGACATGGATAATGCCATTTTTCTTCCCTCCCATTACCTTATCTGCTGAGTTTTCCTAAAAAAACATACAAGTCCAGCAAATCCAGCGTTGTCTGGTGTGAGCCATCTCTTAGCTGCTGCATGCTGAGATGTGCACCACCATCTTTTTTTATCAGGGGGCCAGCTTTCTCTTTCCAGTTCTTGCATCTGACCCTCTGATGACGTGTTGTGGAATATGCGCAGTGTTGTGTAGATTACCCCACACATATGCACTGAAATGTAGATTGCCATTAAGCATTCTGGGATGCTTGATATGAGTAAGGGGCAGCTGGGGCTTCATAGAGAAAATATTTCTGATTTTCCACAGGAGAATGGAGAAAACATTTATATAAAGAAAAGGAGAGTGAACCACTTTAACCACTTGTTGACCGTGCTATAGTTGAATGATGGCTACAGTGCGGTCGTCCAGTTCTTGGAGGGCGTCATATGATGTCCTTCTATAACCGCAACTCCAGCCGAACGCACCCAGCGCTATCTGTGAACACTGTGTCCTTTGCTGATCATATGACACAGTAAAGGGCCAATCGCAGCAGCCTTTTACCACGTGATCAGCTGTGTCCAATCACAAATGATTTGTTCTTGGAGGCATCATATGATGTCCTTCTATAACCGTGCCTCCAGCACAGGGCCAGACTGACAACTCATGGGGCCCCGGGCAATAGGGGATCATGGGGCCCCTGTGCCCTCACCCACCCTCAAACCACACCCAAAAAAGCCTATGAAAGGTACTAGGGGCATCTCATGGGGCCCCCTACTGACCCTCGGCCCTCGGGCAGTGCCCAAATGGTCAGTCCGCCCCTGCTCCAGCAGCACGCACCCAGTGCTCTCTGTGATCACTGTGTTCTTTGCTGATCATATGACATGGTAAAGGGACAATCACAGTGGCCTTTTACCACGTGATCAGCTGTGTCCAATCACAACTGATCACAATGTAAACACACTTGGCAGTTACTGGCAGTACTTTCCTCACATTGTCACAGTGTGAGGAAAGTACTGCTGATAACCAGCAAGTGTGAAAGGAAACATCTACACTGATGATCTGGGCACTGATTATCAGTGCAGCCCCAAAAGTGCCCAGCAGTGTTGCCAATCTGTGCCAGTCAGTGCTGCCTATTAGTGCCCATCATTGCCACCTATCAGTGCTGCCTCATCAGTGCCCTTCAGTGCCCATCAGCAAAGGAGAAAAATTACCTGTTTGCAAAATTTTATAATAGAAACTAAGAAAAACAAGTTTTTTTTTCAAACTTTTTGGTCTTTTTTCATTTGTTTAGCAAAAAATAAAACACCCAATGGTAAATAAATACCACCAAAAGAAAGCTCTATTTGTGTGGAAAAAAAATGATACAAATTGCATATGAGTACAGTGTTGCATGACCGCACAATTGTCATTCAAATGCAACAGCGCTGAAAGCTGAAAATTGGCCTGGGCAGGAAGGGGGCAAAAGTGCCCGGTAGGCAAGGGGTTAAGAATGAAATATTCATTTACAAAGTAAAAGTATTTGCTGGTTTCAAATTGTGTGATTACTGATTATTGACATACAACTCTTTTGTTCTTAAGAGTCAACCATGTGCATCTTTGCAGCATAATTAGGTTAAATGCAGTACGTTAATACCTCTCGGCTCCTGTTTTTCTCTCTGTGGAATATTGTCCTTTCTGAAACTTGATTTCAACATTCTTTGTGGACTTGCTATTCGTTGAAACAGTGTCCTTCTGTTCTGCCTATCGCCGCTCTCTGCTTCTCGGCCGCACACTAACATGCACACTCTTAAAATTAATTTAGGGATTAGGGAACTTGATCCAACCACACACAGCCTGAAAAAAAAAGTCTGAAAATGCATCCAATTACTAAACACTCTTGAGTTATGCAGCTCCTTACACTCCTCCTTGTTTGTTTTTAATATGTTGACGATGATGTAAAAAAAAAAAAAGTTTAGATGCTACAAGCTATGAAATGAAACTCACTGTGATGGATTAGATCAAGCAATCGTGAAATTCTCAAAGCTTAAGCTGTACAGGGATTTGTTCCTCAGAAAACGTACTATACCCAACAGTCTGCACATATTTTTGGATATGTCATGAATACTCAGTATCTGCAATTTAATGTTTTTGCTATTTATTCACTATTTTCACGATTAGAATTAGGTTCTATTGTGTCCTTTCTATTTTAGTTTTAGGCTGTATTCATACTTGAGTGTTTTGTAACTTGAAGCTCCAAAAACGCTCAAACTTAAAAAAATCAATATGTTCTCTATCAGTGTGAACAGGCGCCATTTATTTATTTCAGGTACTTATATAGCGCTGTCAATTTATGCAGCGCTTTACATATATATTGTACAGTCACATCAGTCCCTAACCCTCAAGGGGTGTACAATCTAAGGTCCCTAACTCACATTCATATAAAACGGCCAATTTAGACAGGATCCAATTAACCTACCAGCATGTCTTTGGAGTGTGGGAAGAAAGCCATGCAGGCACAGGGAGAACATGCAAACTCTAGGCAGGAGGTGCTGTGGCTGGGATTCGAACCAACAACCTGAGTACTGCCAGGCGGAAGTGCTAACCATTTAGCCACTGTGCTGCCCCATTGAGAACAATTGATTTTTTAGGTTTGAGCTTTTTTGGAGCTTCAAGCTACAAAATGCTCAAGTGTGAATGCAGCCTAACAGTCTTTTTCCTGTGGCCCTTTAGATTATTAACATTTGTAAGAATATTAGTTATAGGTCTAACAGTGTACTTTGTTTAAATGGTTTGGCATATTAGGGAGTGTGCTTAGAGTTTAGGACAGATGGAAAGTAAAAACATTTACTTGGCTGCTGTGATATTCAGGTTAAGGTCACATTGTATGTCACTAGCTCTGTAATAGGCTAGGTTCACACCTAGGACTCGAGCAACTGTAGGAGCCATTGGCTCCTGATGCTGTCAATCAGCAGGGCTCAGCCCTGCTGCGTGTGTCTATGAAGCGTGGCTCCATAGACACACAGCTCAAGAGCGAGCAGCCACCATGTGCCCCCATAGCAAACAGATTGCTATGGGGACACACAAAGAAAAGGAGGGGGCCAAGAGAAGGGGGAGGACACAGAAGTATAAAACGCTTTTTAACCTTAATTCAGGGGTGTCAAACTGGCAGCCTTCCAACTGTTGCAAAACTACAGGTCCCATCATGCCTCTGCCTTCGGGAGTCATGCTTGTAACTGTCAATCTTGCAATGCCTCGTGAGATTTGCAGCTTGGCAACAGCTGGAGGGCCGCCAGTTTGACACCCGTGCCTTAATGTAAGGAATGCATTGCATGCAATGATTTAAGCTTTGGTATCACTTTAAGCACCACACCTAAGTGCAGGAGATTATTCTTGGGTTACAAAATAGGACACCAGTAGGACCACTGGTGTTCACGTTTATTAGGAATGATATCCACAAGCGTGACATTGACAGACCTTGTCTAGGACCATCCCTCACTAGATTAAAATAAAGGGGCAGTGCTAGATGAGGGTTGTCAGCGTCACGCTTGAGGAGATTCTTCCTAATAAATGTGGCCACCAGTGATCGCTCTGGCATGCAGTGGCTTTCTTTTTAATGCTTTGTCTGCGAGCGGAGGCAGTTCATACAACCCCCAGAACCCAGGTTTGAAGTAACACTGAGGAAAGAAAGTTTGGAGTCGAGAATTTTTATATTCAAGCATCCATGCTTGATTTGCAATCAATGTCTTGTTCTGTATACAGGGGCAGTGGAAGTCATTGAATCATTATGATAGCAAGGTAGCTTGCATTTTCAGAGGTTAGCAATGGCAGATGACAGGTTGGTTTTAACCTCCCTGGCGGTATTCCCGAGTATAGCCCGGGGTAAAGTTTCAGTACCACAAGCGGTAACCCCGAGCTACACTCTGGAATACCATGGAGCGTTGCTTCGGGATCTCTTCTTTACTTACCTTGTCCTGCGCTCCCGCGATGTCCCCCCTGCAGTGTCCCCTGTAATGTCCTCCGGCGGATGCCGGCATCTGTCTCCCAGGTTTCGTTCCCTGAGACGTCAGGACGTTCGGGGGACCGAACAGCGGGAAATTTAAAAATGTCAAAAAGTGACATTCACTAAATACACTAAAATCACTTAGTAAAACATTACTGTATCAAACCATTTCACATACATTTTGTCCCGAGTGCTTTGTCCTGCGCCCTGCCTGCATTTTTACTGTTCTTTCTGCTTGGAAACTGAGAAAAGTCCACGGCGTCCAAAAAGCGTCCCTTTAGGTCAAAAGCGGTTTTAAACCGGCTAGAGAACAGCGATAGTAAATCAGAACCACTTGCAGAATTGAGTGATAATGATTTGTGGGGGAAATTCGTCATCAAACACCGAAAATTATTTTGCGACTTTGCTCAGTGATGTGCGAACTTGGCGCTATATTTCAAATTTCAGTGTTTTTGGTTTGATTATATTATTGAATTAAATTTATTATTATATTATTATTTTTTATGATTATTAAATTATAATTTATGAATTCGTGTTTCAAATTTTAACATACCCGGGATGTTTACTAGACTCTTGTTCGGACAGATTTCAGTGAGTTATTCCTAAAAATTACAGGCCTACAATAAAAAAACTACATATTTCCATGCAAAAAAATGTACCGCTTTGAGCACAGAAATATGGACATAATCAGACCGCTAGGGAGGCTAAGAATGGATAACCCTTTTTTCATTAGAGCAGCACAGAACAGAATGGCTCTTCTGGTAATGTTTATAGTACACGTAGTAAATATTCCCGTTGTTCACACATTACACCCACACTGGTAGAGTATGTAGACTCCGTGACAGATGCAGCACGCAAACCTTAAATTACCATATAAAGCGTGTCAGTCATTAGGAGCGATTTCACCATATTTCCATGAGAGTCACAAGCATATGTAGTGCTGATTTATGAGGAAGTGCATTATACACAACCAGTTCTGGTGATTTAAGATTTTAATCCTACAAAGAAATAGCAAAACATTAAAGTAAATCTGCTGTCGTTACACAATTATTAACAGCAGAAATCAATAACAGCTGTCTGCGGTTGTCTGCACATATTGTAAGGTAACTGTTTGAATACCTCTTAGGCAAATACACAGGGCACTAATATTCAAATCCACCTACTTTTATGAAGTCTCAACTAACCTGCTGGTCCTTTCTGCATTTCGCGATTTGTCAGTGAGGCAACCCTTGATGCCCAAAAAAATGCTCTGTAAATTTTGCTTGAAAAGTTTACCAACCATAATCTCCTTAATCACATCATCCGGTTTAAAGGAAAACTGCACTGTTAGTATGGTTGTCCTTCCTAAGCCCCAACCCCCTTCTTCAGTTTTCCTTTTAAGTAACCTGCTTATCTGTACCTGTTCCATCATTATCTTTTTTGTGCGGTCCGCTTTCCTCTGTTCAGCCTCTTCTTCAAACTTTTCCAAGCTGGGCTCTACTTTGTCCCATAATGCACTCTCTTTTTCTATAGGAAGCCTGTCAAGGCCTGAAGCAACAAAGTCTTACAAAATCATAACCTTTCCACCACCATGCTTCACAAGTCTACTGTGATCAAACAATTGTATGGTTGATTGATCAGTCTTCAGCATATTGTTAAAGAATGCTTGGTCTTTGCCTATATATTCGCTGGCAAACTATTCTTACTTTGATGTTCTTTTTTGACAGCAAAGGCTTTTTCTGAACCTCCATTGATGCAGGTTGAGTTGGTGCAATCTCTTTCTGATCGTTGATGCCTGTACTTTGACCAACTGTTGCGGGTTATCTGAACACACCCTGATGACATTTTATGGGTTTTTTTTAAACTTTTGTTTTAGCTTCAAACAGTTAACTGTTGGGTGGAATTTTCTGGGCCAGGCAGTCCTAGATAAATTTAGCAGTTGTTCAACATGTATGCCACTTTTAGGTAAATTTCCCTAGAATGCATGAAGGTAAAAAACCTTCAGATTTTACAACCACTTTAAATCCCCTTTTAGTTTTTGAAATTCATCAGAGCTGTAACAGGACGAAAGTACTTTATCCACAATGGAAGGTGGGGTTTCATTGAGCTCTAAATTTGGTTCTCTCTGACCTTTAAATAAATCACCCTTTTAACCCATTAGGAAACTTTCTTTGGATGATCTTTCCTGCAAAGTGGCCTTCTTAGTGGCTGTCATGTCTGTCAGATGTTTCTCTGAACTAGAGTCTCTCATGTAAGGACACATTTCTGATCCTTCACAACGACAAAGTAGTCTTGTGCTCAAGACCTATCTCTCTGCCTAAGGTGGCTTCTAACTTCCACCTTAATGAAGACATAGTCCTTCCTTCTTTGTGCCCTACTCCTAATCACCCCCCGTAGAGATTGCTTTTTATTGTGTGGACATTGCCAGAGTTATTAGTGTTTATCTGAAAGCCACAGCTTCTATAAGAAAGACAAGCTCTTTCTTTGTCTTGCCATTGGAGCCTTGCAAACAACATCCTGTTTCAAAATCCATTTTTGCCAGGTGGATAAATCTATTCATCTCAAGATCTTACACTCCAAAGGATAAGAGCCCTCCACCACTCTTACGCTGTCTCCACCAGATGAGTGGGTGTTTTCTAGAAATTCTGACATCAAGGTTCTGTTGCCCAGCTTTGCAAAGCCACCACTTAGTCTTCTGTTCATACGTTCAACTTCTACCAGGTGGACATCAAAGCTTCTGTTGATGCAGATTTCAGCCTCAAGGTTCTTGCAGAAGCATTCTGAGTTGGCTCTGTTGACTGTTATTACTGTTTGGCCTGTTGGCACAGTTCTGTTTGCCTTAATTTTGTCCACCATTCTTATTCATTGCTTGGGGACGTCTTTGGTTCTATTTCATCCAGCCTGTGCTCTATACTGTACAATTAAAATAAGAGGAATTTTGATTTACCTGTAAATTCTGCATCTTGGAGTATAGGACACGGGCACTTTCCCTTATGTTCCTGTGTTACTCTGCATTACTTGCTAAAAAAACGGAGGTCTCGCAGAGTGCAGTAGGGTTATAGAATCACTTTTTTTTGAAACACGGACCCATTTAGCAATCTGATGAAAGCTATGGACATTCTCCCCAGAAATATTGAAATAAACACAACATTGCATGTAAATAATATATACACCTTATTTTATTGATCTTTCATTGCCCCATACATATATGACATACACAAAGTTTGACTAAAGTAAACAATTTTAACAGAAAACCCACTCCTTTTCATGCATAAAGTAATGGCCGCTCATGACAAAAATAAAATACAATCAGAATGTGCAAATTAAACAGAACAGTTTTAATTCTGCTGAAATCTGCTCCTATTACTACTACTGCTACTAGAAAATGAGAATTAACACTTGCTGTTATGGAGAGGCACAATATGGAAGCTGTGCAGAGAATGATACAAATTTAAATGGTAAACATGGACAACGAGTCAAGAGACACTTAGTGGTAGGCGCTATAAGCAGTGGCAGAGTGCCTGTTCTTTGTTATTTCTTTCAGTGGGAAACCATTAAGACAAGATGGAGGGCTGTATAGTGAATTTCAATGTTATTTTTTTCTGACCCTCAGACTCCTCGAAACCCATCAATGGACCACTTAGGCTTAGAACACCTGCCTTAAAATAGTCAGGGTCTATGACTATCCAGCTTTTCTCCTGTACTGTTTTACATGTAAGTCAAATTCCCTGTTTTATTTTGGGCTACACCGGGGCTTATTTTTATTTGCATTTATTGCACATAAATAACTCTACAGTTGGCAAATGTAATATCCACGGTTCTACAGTCCATGAAAAGCTCTGCTCAGTATGTTGATGGCGTGTAACATGGAATATAATCTTTTGCTTTCAGATTATCCACAAATTCACACAAGCCCAAACTGTTTTTTTAAATGTGTCACGTTCCTTTGACTCCTCAATCTGACTAGAGGCATTTAAGGTCTTGGTACACAGTAAAAACTAGACCATCTAATGTGTGATTTTAACATTTTGCTCTCGTTACATTCTGATCTTCTCTGCGGCTTCATCTTGTTCTTCTGTTTTGCTAACTACAAGATTCAAGAGTCTTCAAGCAATCAGAGAGACAGAAAATAGCCTTCTGACTCTAATTGAATCTCAGCTCAGCCAGTTCTTTTAGTTTTAGTGTTGGTATGACAAGGAAGGGCTTGAACCTGTATTGAACATTTATTTCAGTCTTAGCTCCCATGGGAGAATTCCTCCCCCTCCCCACCCCACACACACACACACACACACACACACACATTTTTTGTCCCACTTAATACTGTCACCAGGATAGGAAGCAAGAGAAGATATATCTCCAGTAGGAACAGTGACAACAGAAAAACACTTTATTATTAGAGTAGGGAAGTGTTAGAAACTCTGATCCCAATGATTCCTGTTCTTGTATGCAAGTACTTTAATCATTAGGATTTAAATCGTAACTCTAGGAAAATAGCTTAATACACCTAAACTGCTTAGAACTGTTATCCTAGAATCCCTGCTAGGCCTCACAATCCGATCTCTAAGCATAATTTTCTTTACTTCAACTAAGCTGTTCCAATTGGACAATCAAGGAGCAGCACTACTCAAATCACTCTACTTTCTTCTCTCTAGTATTTGATGCTGGCCCTCTCATTTGGTCATCTGTGCAGAGGATTATAGGGAGCTAAGATAGAGAAATGTTTGTATTATTACCAGCTTTGTTTCTTTTAAAGACCTTTGCCTGGTTCTGAGGAGGTTCCCTTTCTCAGAATCATGTGACAGGAGCCTCATCTAGAAGACTGTAAAAATGCATTTTAAAGCCAAACTGGAGGGTGCAAGGAGGGAGCTGAAGGAAGGAAACCATGCACAGGTCTGTCCTGTACCCCTGATTTTAGGCCCACAGTCTCTCTTGAAGCTTCACAGCTGTAGATGCCATCTTCTCCAACACTTTACCCACTCGTGACATCTTTCTTCCTCATCGAGTTGTACCATTCTGACACTAAGCTTCTCTCTTTGAAATCTGAAAGATGTTACATTCACAGCAAGGTTTAGTAGAAAAAGAGTCGTGGCATAAGGAACATTCTGTACAAAGTTTTTTTTATACCAAAAAGTTGGCATACTAGCAATTTTGTTTTTTCGTTGTAAAGCCCATATTAAAATCTTGCCTGTAATAACTAATATAGCTCTCAGTGACACAGGTATGGATTGATTTTCACATCTCAGAAACTGTTCCGCATTAGAGCAGCTACCTTAGGTAAATGGACTTGGACAGTTTTGCATTTGTTGTGCTCATTGGCAAAAAGAACTGCCACAAATCTACATGGCACCTGTTTTTCTGTCAATTCCCAGAACAAGCCACTCTCAACCAGAATACAACATGTGCAGCACTTCCGTCTACAGACTGATAACAAAGCATGTGACACTAAAGCCTAGTACACGCTATGAGAAAATTGGATGACATATCCTCCAATTTTCCACGAAAGTGCTTATCATGATGTAGTTGACTTGTAAGAAAATTCTCAGCCGACAAAGGCAAGCGTAGGCATATGTGTAGAGAAAGTTACACCTTACATTTTATGGGATTTTTAAGGCAACGTTGAAGTATATACAAAGAAACAAATTATTTAAAAGATCAAGTCATTCACTTCACAAATTTGTGGTTTTTACAATATGTATCCAGTGGTATCCTCCAAAGCTGATTTCCATCTTGCAACCTCAAAGTTTGACTGCAGATATATTCAGCCTGGGATTCAAAGCATTTCAAATACATTAGTATACAGTAGATTCTTCCTCAGGGAAAGGATACCACTCTATAACAATAATTATTGTCAACAAGCAATTATCAGTAAATATCTTTATAATTGAGAAATGGTAAACTAACCAGATAGGATACACGACTTGCATAGCCACCAAAAATAGTCAAAAGAAGAGGTTTCACTGTGTTTAGAAGGCAAGTTTCTCCCATAACTGGGGCCATCATTTGACGTGCAAGGACCACAGGTTCCACATCACAAGCACTGTCATAACAGAATATATGTATATGTAATGCTATGTATAACAGTATCTTAAAGATACAAGGCATCAAGTGTATATAAGTTTGTAAAACTAAAAATAAAAAACTATGAAGATCATGGTAATATGAATCCTTGTAATGGTCACATAGATTGAAGGGGATATCTAGATAATCTACGTTTCCCCATAGGAAACATAGGCATACGTAGCTACCAGGGGCGGACTGACCATTTGGAAACTCGGGCACTGCCCGAGGGCCCGGGGTCAGTAGGGGGCCCCATGAGATGCCCCTGGTACCTTTTTCATAGGCTTTTTTGAGTTTGGGCAAGGACACAGGGGCCCCATGATCCCCTATTACCCGGGGGCCCCATGAGTTGTCAGTCCGCCCCTGAGCTACATACTAGCGTAGTAGAATAGGAAGTGTAGGATCATTCTCTGCTACTGATGTGAGTTTATTTCTGTATAAAACATTAACCACTTGCCCTCCAGTGGATTTACCCTTTTCCTGACCAGGCCATTTTTTGCGTTTCGGCGCTGCGTTACTGTAACTGACAATTGCGTGGTCATGCAACACCGCACCCAGATGAAATTTACGTCCTTTTTTCCCCATGAGCTTTCTTTCGGTGATATCTGATCTCCTATGCGTTTTTTTATTTTTTGTGCTATAAGCAAAAAAAGACTGACAATTTTGAGGAAAAAATTATATATTTTTGACTTTTTTCTATTAAACATGTCCTGTAAAAAAACAAAAATCAAATTTTGTCATAATTTTAGGCCAAAATGTATTCTGCTACATGTCTTTGCTAAAAAAATACCAATACATGTAAATTGATTTCCATGAAAGTTATGGCATTTAACCATTAGCCGCCCGGCCAATGGCCGTTTGACGGCTTCAGAAGTGTCTCTCCATTCCGGGTGCACGCCATTTGGCGTGCTCCCGCACGTGCGCCGTTTGCGCTAATGCAGAGCGGCGCAGCAGTGCGATCTGTCACCGGCCGTGCACCTCGGACACGGCCGGTGACAGATCCGAGTACCGGCTCCCGTTTCTGGTACCATGAGACCCGCTGTGACCAATCACAGCAGGTCACATGACAGTTGTATACAATGGATGGCTTCATTCATGATGCCATCCATTGTATACTAGTGCCTAGCTGTGAATGGTCACAGCTAATCACATGCACATGTCATGTGATTAGCTGTGACCAAATCACAGCTAAGCACAAAAAAAAAAAAAAGCTGAATGAATCGATTTCATTCAGCCAAATGCTTGCTTATAGCAAAGTAATTCTTTGCTATAAGCAAATTGTGTTAAAAAAAAAAAAAAAAAAAAAAATACTGATCACTTCCCCAAAGTAGTACAATGTTACTATGGTAACATTTGTACTACTTTGGTCATAGTAAAATGTGAAAAAAAATCTTGAAAAAAATTTAAAAAATGTAATAAAAAATTAAATATAATAAAAAAAAAAAAAAAATATATATATATATTTTTCATACTGTCACCAGTCAGTGTCCCTGTTCACCGCCATGCCAGTTATATGATGACACTGTACTGCACTGGTGACAGTATGTAAAAAAAAAAAATAGTGAAAATAAATTTTTTAATTTTTTAATTTTCCGAAAAATTATGACAAAAAAATACAACTTCAAAAAACTCGCCATGCCTCTTATGAAGTACGTCGGACTGTCTACTCTGCAAAAAGGGGTCATTTGGGGATATCTGTACTATTCTGACATTCTTGGACCTCAAGAAATTAAATTGGCTGTCAGTACCTCAGGATTGATCAATATTCAGATCTATACCATAGTTTGTGAACTCTATAACTTTCCTACAAACTAAAAAATACATCCTAATTTGGGTTATTTTCACCAAAGACATGTAGCAGAATACATCTCGGCCTAAATTTATGAAGAACAATTATTTATTTGTAAACTTTTATAACAGAAACAAAGAAAAATGTGTGTGTTTTTCAAAATTTTTGGTCTTTTTTTGTTAATTTAGCAAAAAATAAAAACCCCAGCGGTGATTAAATACCACCAAAAGAAAGCTCTAGTTGTGTGAAGAAAATGATAAAATTTTAGTTTGGGTACAATGTTGTATGACCGCGCAATTGTCATTCAAATTGTGAGAGCGCTGAAACCTGAAAAATGGCCTGGGCAGGAAAGTGTAAAATTGCACGGTATTGAAATGGTTAAAAATGGCGGTATAGATACTGGGATTTTTTTTTCCTACTAGTAATGGCGGCAATCAACAACTTTTAGAGGGACTGCGGCAGGCATTCTGACACTGGGGGGGAACTAACTTGGTGTCACTGACATCCCCAGTGACACCAATACAGTGATCAGTTCTAAAAAACAGCACTGACACTGTACTAAGGGCACTGAGCAGGAAGGGGTTAATGTGAGGGGCGATCAAATGGTTAACTGTGTGCTGGGAGTGTTTTACTAGGGGGTGGGAGGTGTGTGCTTCACTGTAAGCACACTGATTGGGATGGCTGTACTGTGCACAGCCATCTCGAGCAATGTGCCCAAGCTGACAGGGAGGAAGACTTCCTCCCCGTCGGTGATTGCCGGTAATCATCGGGCACCGGCGTGTAATCACCAGACCCGGTGATTGACATGCACGGTCGCGAAGGGCGTTGCTGGTAGGGTGTGCCTGTGCGGCTCGCGCACGCCCCCTACCCGGAAATGCAAAATCACATATATATATATATATATATATATATATATATATATACACATATACAGTATATATATATATATATGTGATTTTGCACACCTGTGCTGCCGTGTATCAGTATATCTACTATACGGCGGTGGGTAAGCGGTAAAACCAAAACGAACATTGTGTTCATGTAAAATGTAAACATTTTTAGCTTTCACGCTCAGTTTTTGTTCTCTGCAAAATCTGAATCTGCTGTCAAAAGCACTATACTAACCATCAGATAATCATCCAATCATTCCTTGTATGGAAATTTTTTTTACATTTTCTTATTGTGTGTACGGGCCATAAGGCATTTTATTACATTGCAGTGCATTGTGTTGCTGTGTTAGCATTCAGTACAAGGTGAAACTGAATAAGAAAAAAAAAACCTCACATAGTTTTTTTTTTTCTCAACTTTTTCTAACTTTTTATGTAGTTGTGGTTACGTAAAATCTGGTTGCTGGAGGAATGACAAAATTCTGATTTAGTTAAAATGAATTTTTTTTTATTTGCACAAAGTTTAACCTCCCTAGCGGTCTGATTATGTCAGTATTTCTGTGCTCAAAGCGGTACATTTTTTTGCATGGAAATATGTAGTTTTTTTATTGCAGGCCTGTAATTATTAGGAATAACTCACTGAAATCTGTCCGAACAAGAGTCTAGTAAACATCCCGGGGAGGATAAAATTTAAAACACGAAATTATAAATTATAATATAATAAACAATCATAAAAAAATAATATAATAATAAATTTAATTCAATAATATAATCAAACCAAAAACACTGAAATTTGAAATATAGCGCCAAGTTCACACATCACTGAGCAAAGTCGCAAAATTGTTTTCAGTGTTTTGATGACTAATTTCCCCCACGAATCATTATCAATCAATTCTGCAAGTGGTTCTGATTTACTATCGCTGTTCTCTAGCCGGTCTAAAACCGCTTTTGACCTAAAGGGACGCTTTTTGGACACCATGGACTTTTCTAAGTTTCCAGGCAGAAAGAACAGTAAAAATGCAGGCAGGGCAAAGGACAAACCACTCGGGACAAAATGTATGTGAAATGCTTTGATACAGTAATGGAATACTATCAGATTTTAGTGTATATAGTGAATGTCACTTTTAAAATGTTTTAATTTCCCGCCGGTTACGGTCCCCATACGTCCCATGGAGACAAGGGGGTGCTGCAGTTTCAGGAGAGGTGCAAGGCCACATGAGATGCCCTGGTGGGGCAGATTCAGCCCACAAGCTTTGTGTTTGACACATGTGTCCTAAAAGGATCACCTCATCAAATCACTATTTACACAGACCATAGGACCTCCAAACTGCTCATTGTCTAAATCCCAGGCAAGCCTGTTGTCCCTAGTTTATCCCTTGTTTTGACTTTTAGATTCCTTTCAAACCCAGGACCATCAAGTCAAGAACACTCATATTCCTTTGATTTGCAAGATTCTGATGCTTTTGAGCTAGAGTTCACTATTCCGACCACTTGCATCCTAGCCCTTGTCTCTATACAAAAATTGCCTATTCATCCTGGCAAAACTCTCATGGCTCCAGAGATAAGAACAAAACTCCCTTGATGGACTCCAGACTCCAAGTTCTTCAGGCATCCTGATGTCTACAGAACTCTCAAGTTTCTTTCCCACCTGTACTGTTGGCCAATTTGGGTAGTGGCACAGATGGCACATTTTGTAGAACTCCCTCACTACCCATCCTTTTGTTGGAAATCTTCTGGATTTCCCACAAGCTAACATACTTTGTCTCTGTCAAGGTCCTACCTTTTCCCAGAGGTTATGTTACTCCATGTGCTGGCATCCATCTTGGATTTCTGCTGAGCATGGTGGGAATCCTTTATGCCTTCAGGTCTCTGAGGTCCATCCCCCAGAGGGGTGTGGCTGATGACATATAAGCCTGTGGTCCGCACATGCTCTTTGCACTTGTGTCTTTGTGTTGCTATTACTCTGTTCTGACTCTCGTGACTCTCCTGGAATCTGACTCGGCTTGTTACTCGACTATTCTTTGCGTTCTCCTTTGCGTTCTCCTTTGATCTGATCCTCTGTTGCTGAACCTGGCTCGTGACCTGTGATTCTCGTCTGCTGTCCTGTACCGTTTTGTCCCGTTGTTGTTGTTGACCCGGCCTGCCTGACTACTCTATTGTCTTTTCCACCAGCTACACACCATTGGCGGCGGCTATTTCCGCAACTGAGGTGTCTCGGGGGCTGCGACCTGGTTCCTGGCTGCGTCAAGTCCATCCCCACCATCAGGGGCTCTGGTGAAGGGCAGCCTGGGACTTAGACTCTGCGCCCTGAGGGACTTCGGTCTGTGGGTGGTGGTTGTTGTCAGCCAGTGCGTTACATTGTTATTAGGCCTGCCTGTCCGTTCCTCAGCTCCTGCCCTGACAGTCTCTGACAGCAGGGCCCAATTCACCTTCTGCTTCTGGATAGACCTCTGTTCATATTCACTGATAGAAAGACAGATCAGGAGGGTTGTATAGCTGTACAGCCTATTCCCAGAAGATGTCGTTTATGATGAAACATGTAGGGTGTGGCAAAGATGTGACAACATCACACACACTAGTTTTTTGAAGCCAGTGTTTTTCTGAACCATCAGCCTGCTATTTTTTGCTCTTTATGCTATGAGCGAGTCTGTAATATTTACCTTGCTGGATTTTATGGAAAACCTTTTTTTTTTTTAGTCCAATAAACGACATTCCTAACTTGCTATACTATGAAGGGGTCTAATTTTCTCTTTTAACAACAATTACTGGATGTGTGCTGGCCTTCAGTCTGTAGGTGCATTTCTCAAAAGCGATTCTGACCATTTATAATTTTATGGTCCAACATATTTGGTAAGAGACCTGTATCGTTGTAATTTCAAGGTGGTGGAACACATACAGTAGGAGTGCACTTGCAGTATATGAATAGAAGAATCGCATATTTTTTTTGCACCTGCTCTATTGTGTGGAATAACTACAATCACTTGGAATAAGGTGGACTTTATTCAACATATGGATTGTATATGAACTTTATATAAATTATATATGATTGTATGAGTATTAGATATTAAGCGCTGCTTTTATCTTTGCTTTACACTCCACAATTTGAAGCAGCATTAAACAGTAGGGAGTGGAGACACGGTATTGGATCCCAGATGAGAAAAGTGTTGCAGTTCCCATAAGCAGAATTTGCTCACAGACCCAATTATAATGCTAGAACGGTGGAGTCCCCATTCTCCATTGTCTACAGGAAGCATCTTCATCTTCTTTTGCCAATACCTTTTTTCCAGGGACTCCTGTAATCTGTGCTATGCGCAAAGACTTTAACCAAATTATGCCCCAGACTAATCCGACTCTGGCCCTCTGCTCTCAAACACAAAAATTTGCAGGTAGGACGATAGCTATCACACTTGTCTCCTATGGGATCTAACTCCAGGTCTTCTTTCTGGCACGTGGTTTTCCCAGAGTCACGGTGCTGTGACCAATCAGGAGACAGCTCTTATGAAATTGTGAGGTGTCGTAGCTTTGCTTTCGAACAAAGCATTGTTATACTTTAGCCGCTCCCCCCTCCATCTGCATTGCAGTACTAACCTGTACCCACATGCCTTCTGTATATTAGGTGCCTGCCTCCAGCCTCTGTACCCTCTCCAAGTATGCCCCAGTACACCCAGTGACTCCAAGTATACCCCTGGTCCCTATATCATCTAGTGACTCAAGTGCACCCCGTTATCTCCATATGCACCCCAGTGTGCCCCTTGCCATCTAGTGACCCCTGTGCACCCTCCTGTCTCCACTTGTGATTCATTGCTCCCCATGTCATCTGCAAAGATGACATCTACACAGACTCCACAGATGCCCTTGTGCACCCTTATTTCTCTAAGTATGCCCTAGTGTGGCACATGTCATTTAGTGACTCCTAGCACCCCCTGTGTGCCCCTGCATACCAATGTGTCTCCAGTGCACTTCCATTCTCTTCCTTGACAGCTGTGTCTCCACGCAGCCTCAGCTACACTTCTGTATCAGCTGAACAGTCCTGTCAGTGGATACCATTGTACGTGACAGTCTGTTTAATGAATGTAAATGAAATCTTGGGTAACCTCAGGGATATATGTGAGTTTGCATACAGATTATTAGATGCATGCAGTGTTTCCATTAAAGGGCATATTACAGGTCACTACAGCCGTACAGAAAGCATACGCTTCACTGCATCAGTAATTAATCTTTTTGAACCAGCTAAACTGTTCTATGCCCAGAATGCTGCAGCTTGCACCGAAGGATGTGAAACTGCGAGACGAGTTCAGTGTTTTATGTAATGTATGAGGACATTTATTTATGGGAATATTTGTTTTGGTGAACACAGGCTTATGCTGTACATTTCATGCACAATGGAATGTACATAATGGAATATTATTTTGTACAGAGATCACTCGTCATAGAGAGATGATTGGTACAGAGAAAAAATATATAGTGTAATACTGCAAGACTCGGACAGGATAAAATGCAAATCCCAAACCACTCACATTTTCAAAGAATATAATCAGCATTTATTGTTTTAATGGAGCCAGAACGCCACATCACCAGGGTTTAAAGATCTCAAAGTCAGCAATAGATGACAGCATAAGAATCCATCCTCAAGCAAGATGGCCCCTGAGAACGCCGCACGCTGGTGTGGGGTCCACCCAAAGTGACGTAGTACGTTAAACGGCGAAGTTGGAAATGACGTACTACGTCACTTTCGGTCCTCCTGCCCCAGGGGCAGGAGGACGCAGCTGATACAGCAATATCAGACGTGAGCAGGCTCTTTGGTGAGCTTCCAACTACCTACAGAGTCAAGAGCAATAGGGGACAGAGCCATGCATGACAGCTGA
This sequence comes from Staurois parvus, assembly GCF_062004578.1. Classification (NCBI taxonomy): domain Eukaryota; kingdom Metazoa; phylum Chordata; class Amphibia; order Anura; family Ranidae; genus Staurois; species Staurois parvus. Next base: position 1,610,335 of record NW_028318388.1, on the reverse strand, counting down.
GGGTCCACAACGCAGAATTAGACCAGACCTTGCTTCAGATGAGTCCTGGAGTCATACCTTAAGAGGGGTTATCTCTTACATGCGCATATTGATTGTGCATCTGGTGAGTGCACAATCTTATACCAATTTTGGATATTGCCACATATCGTTTTTTTGGTCATCACCATATACCAACAGGGATCCAACGGATCCCCCACTTCACTCCACCTACTGAGGAGATTGTGAACTGAGCACCTATACCATATCGAGTCACTCTATTAGTGACGGTATAAGAACTTTAATATACCTGCGTTTTTGCAGTTATACACCTTTGCACTTTGATATGTAATTTTGTGTGTTTTATTTGTTTTTATAAGCGCTGCACTCTTATCTTTATGTGAATTTTGGTGGTTGTTTTTTTGGTACCTTTTGTATCCAGCAGCTGTCTTACCTTTAGCGCTCACTTATACCCACCTTACAAGATCATTTACTATTAATTGATAGGCAGAAGTGGATTTGAAATGATTCCAGCAGGCCCATGATTTCCTAAATCTCTCCGGATGTTCCCCAGTTTATTTTTTGCCATCTGTGTCCCATTGGGAAAATTTACTTTCACTTCCTGTCCCATAGCCAAAACAGGACATGTGAAAATCTGTGCAAATAAGGGGAATTACTTGGGGACCCAAGGTCACCAGAAATAGTGTCCCAATTGGAAAATTTCCCCTCCATTACTTTTTGGGGGACAACCCAAAATTTGCAGTTTCTTCTACTTTCACTTTTGATGAAAATGGTAAACAGGACAATTAGAGAGGTGGAATCTCCCTAATGTGGGCACAGACATAAAAACGTGGCAGGGGTTCTAATCCAGCTCCACTCTGTCCAAAACAAAAAAAAAAGATGTGGGGTTTAGTTATACTTTAGCCACATACCCTTGCAAACATGGGGATGAAATACAAACTCCATGAATATACCGGTAGTGTCCATGGTGGAAATCAAAAGCAGGACTTTTGCGCTTTTATGTAGCCTGCCTATTTAAGATACATTAGCCACTGATATCATAACCCATATTTTAACTATCCTTTTTCTGGAGAAGCACATTACTACTCAAGTCTAGGGAGTTACTTCAACAAAGAGTATGGCTCTGCAGCTGTCTCTAGACTGCCTTTGTAGATACAAACGAGCTGTTTGTAGCACTGCCATAAATATTGAATTTAATAATCTCCTCTGAGTTTATGGACAAAAGTAACATACCTTCTCTCTCCTGCTCCAAGAGGACAGATGGTGGCAGGCAATACAGCTAAATAATTAATATGTCATAAATAAGCCGCAGCGTAATCAGTGAGCCTACAGAACTCATTGCGGTGTCAACACCATGCAGCATTTGCACAGCAGACTTGTTTAATTGCTTGTCTCAGTCTACTGTACGTTTTTCACAGTGGAATGAGGCAAGATGACTTGAAAAGCATTGCATGACTTAGTAGAAGCAGAGATTATTTTGCATGTGGTTAAACCACCTTTCATATCTTTAAAATGAAACATTATTTATAGAAATCAATTAGTCCTCTGGTTCTGTTATTTTATTAGGAACCGCTGCTCAGTTTCATGGCATGATCTCTGACGGGCGATAAATGGCTGACTTCCAAAATATGTATGTAAAGAATGTAAAGAAATTCAAAGTGCCAAAGTAAAAATTACTTAAAATAGTTGTAAAGGGTAATTTTTTTTATTAATAATATTAAACATGGTGTACTTTTTGTCAAGGTCCTACCTTTTCCCTGAGGTTATGTTACTCCATGTGCTGGCGTCCATCTTGGATTCTGCTGTGCATGGTGGGAATCCTTTTATGCCTGCAGGTCTCTGTGGTCCATCCCCCAGAGGGGTGTGGCTGATGACATATAAGCCTGTGGCCCGCACATGCTCTTTGCACTTGTGTCCTGTGTCTTGGTGTTGCTATTACTCTGTTCTGACTCTCGTGACTCTCCTGGTATCTGATTCGGCTTGTGACTCGACTATTCTTTGTATTCTCCTTTGATCTGACCCTCTGTTGCTGAACCCGGCTCGTGACCTGTGATTCTCGTCTGCTGTCCTGTACTGTTTTGTCCTGTTGTTGTTGACCCGGCCTGTCTGACTACTCTTTTGTCTCTTCCACCAGCTACATGCCATTGGCGGTGGCCATTACCGCAGCTGAGGTGTCTCGGGGGCCGCGACCTGGTTCCTGGCTGCGTCAAGTCCATCCCCACCATCAGGGGCCCTGGTGAAGGGCAGCCTGGGACTTAGACTCCGCGCCCTGAGGGACTTCGGTCTGTGGGTGGTGGTTGTCGTCAGCCAGTGCGTTACATTGTTAGGCCTGCCTGTCCGTTCCTCGGCCCCTGCCCTGACTTTTTTTGTTAAATTCTTTTTAGTGATTTTAAGCAGTATTTGTACATAAAAATTAAACGTAGTAAAAAAAAAATCTACAGGCACAGTAGACCACAAACCAATTTACAGATCAAAATGCCACACCGAGAAGCCCAACACTATAAAGTTACATTAGATCAAGAGGAAAAATTAAATAACCCAATCTGAGACCATTAACAAGGAATCAGATAACAGAGTTACGACTACCAAACATGTACGGAATAAAGGTCAAAATTTAAGCCATTACAGAAACCAGTGGGCATTAAAGCAAATCCGCCAGGGTGAAGGAGCATGTGGTTGACTTTCATCAGTGGTTTTTGATGTACACCAGGGGTCTCCAAACTTTCTAAACAAAGGGCCAGTTTACTGTGCTTAAAAATTTAATTTGGGCAGACTGTGGCTAGTGGGAGTAGAATCGTTCCTGGCATCAGTGAGAGTAAACAGTGAATCTTTGGTATTAGGGGGAGGAATAATGCCCCAACATTGGTGTCAATGAGAGGAAAAGTGTCCCATCTTTGATATCAGTGGAAGGAATAGTGCCCCATTGTTGGTGTCAATGGAAGAAATAGTGCCCCATTGTTGATGTCAGTGGCAGGAATTATACCCCATTGTTGCAGGAGAAATAGTATGTCATATCAGTGGGAGGAAGAGTGCCCCAAGGGCAGGATAAAGGCAAGAAAAGGGCTGCAGTTTGGAGACCACTGATATAGAGGAAAACCATCCACCCCTAATCTTATTAAATTTAAGAGGTGCACCCCTGTTGGAGTAGGTAGCCATATACAGTGAAGGAAATAAGTATTTGATCCCCTGCTGATTTTGAATGTTTGTCCACTCACAAAGAAATGATCAGTCTAAAAATCAAATGGTAGGTGTATTGTAACACTGAGAGACAGAATAGCACCAAAAAGTCAAAAGAAATGCATGTTTAACAAATTATGCACTGATTTGCATGTTCATGAGGGAAATAAGTATTTCATCCCCTATCATTCAGCAGGATTTCTGACTACCAGGTGTCTTTCATACAGGTAACAAGCTGAGATTAGAAGCAGTCTCTTAAAGGGAGTGCTGCTAATCTCATTTTGTTACCTGTATAAAAGACACCTGTCCATGGGAGCAATCAAGCAATCAGATTCCAAACTCTCCACCATGGCAAAGACCAAAGATCTGTCCAAGGATGTCAGGGACAAGATTGAAGACCTACACAAGGCTGGACTGAGCTATCAAACTATCGCCAAGCAGCTTGGTGAGAAGGTGACAACAGTTGGTGCAATGATTCGCAAATGGAAGAAACACAAAACAACTGTCAGTCTCCCTAGGTCTGCTGCACCATGCAAGATCTCACCTCGTGGAGTGTCAATGATCATGAGAACAGTGAGGAATCATCCCAGAACTACACGTGAGGATCTTGCCAATGATCTCCAGGCAGCTGGGACCAAAGTCACCAAGAAAACAATTGGTAACACACTACTAAATCTTGTTTTGTGAAAGGGATCAAATACTTATTTCTCTCATGAACATGCAAATCAGTGCATAGTTTGATAGACATGCATTTCTTTTGAATTTTGTGTTGCTGTTCTGTCTCTGTGTTACAATACACCTACCATTTCAATTTTTAGACTGATCATTTCTTTGTGAGTGGGCAAACATTCAAAATCAGCAGGGGATCAAATACTTATTCCCTTCACTGTAAGTGGTTCAGTCCATCTGAACCTGGAGATTTACTGTTTGGGAAAGAACTGATGGCAGCCACCACTTCTTCCTCCTCAGTAAATCGGGCATCTAGTTGTTCACTGAGGCAGATAGAGATGGTAATGGAAGGTGGTGTGGGAGAGAGTGGAGCTGACTTTGTATGAAGGTATGGGAGATTATAGTGTACTATAATATGTGAGGAACGTCCTCCCTATCTTGTAACAATCTGCTTTCTTGAGAGTAAATGCAGGGTATAACCATATGTAATTTACTGTCCGCCATCAAAAGAGCCAGCAATTTACTGTTTTTATCTCCTTTTTCAAATATAGCCTCTGCACCACTTTATTAAATCTCTCCCCACGGTGATAAAAAAAGGCAAACAGAATCTGGTGCAGCTGTGCATAGTAACCAATCAGTTTCTGATTTCAGCTCGTTCAATTAAGCTTTAACAATAAAACCTAGAAGCTGATTAGTTACTATGCACAGCTCATATGGATTCTGTGTGCATCAGTTTTAGCAAATCTTTCTCAGTGGGTCAAGTTTTCATAATACACTAGAAGATCTCTCCTAGCCATTTGCAACTCACGTAAAGAGTCAGCAAAGGGTGATTTGGCATGTGGATGGGCACACTGTTGTCCTCTGTCCTGTAAAACCTGTATTCTGTGATTCTGGTGAACCCTGGCAGATTTGATGCACAGATATACACTATATTGCCAAAAGTATTGGGGCACCTGCCTTTACACACACATGAACTTTAATGACATCCCAGTCCTAGTCTGTAGGGTTCAATATTAAGTAGGCCCACCCTTTGCTGCTATAACAGCTTCAACTCTTCTGGGAAGGCCGTCCACAAGGTTTAGGAGGGTGTCTATGGGAATGTTTCACCATTCTTCCAGAAGTACATTTGTGAGGTCAGGCACTGATGTCGGACGAGAAGGCCTGGCTTGCAGTCTCTGCTCTAATTCATCCCAAAGGTGTTCTAACGGGTTGAGGTCAGGGCTCTGTGTAGGACAGTCAAGTTCCTCCACCCCAAACTGGCTCCTCCATGTCTTTATGGACTTTGCTTTGTGCACTGGTGCGCAGTCATGTTGGAACAGGAAGGGGCCATCCCCAAACTGTTCCCACAAAGTTGGGAGCATGAAATTGTCCAAAATGTTTTGGTAAGCTGTCACCTTAAGAGTTTCCTTCACTGGAACGAAGGGGCCAACCCCTTCGTTCCGAAGGGGAACGAAGGGGCCAACCCCCTGAAACTGGCTCCTCCATGTCTTTATGGACTTTGCTTTGTGCACTGGTGCGCAGTCATGTTGGAACAGGAAGGGGCCATCCCCAAACTGTTCCCACAAAGTTGGGAGCATGAAATTGTCCAAAATGTTTTGGTAAGCTGTCACCTTAAGAGTTTCCTTCACTGGAACGAAGGGGCCAACCCCTGAAAAACAGCCGCACACCATAATCCCCTCTGCACCAAACTTTACACTTGGCACAATGCAGTCAGGCACGTACTGTTCTCCTAGCAACTGCCAAACCCAGACACATCCATCAGATTGTCAGACAGAGAAGTGTGATTCATCACTCCAGAGAATACATCTTCACTGCTGTAGAGTCCAGTGGTGGCGTGCTTTACACCACTGCATCCGACGCTTTACATTGAACTTGGTGATGTAAGGCTTGGATGCAGCTACCTGGCCATGGAAACCCATTCCATGAAGCTCTCTTTTAGTGAGGGAACACGGAGTCAGAGGTTACAGGAAGACAGCCAGACCCTCTCTCCAACTTCGTTGGAGTGTGAAGGTAGGCCTGGATGTCAGCATGGAATTTGTACCTCTCTCTGGAGCATTGCAAGGATTCTTGGATCTGCACCCATGTGGAATGGAGTTCTCGGAGATGTTCCTCTAACACAGGAATTCCCTGCAGAATGAATGTATCAGGATGATGGATGGCTGGAACCCATAGTTTACCATAAATGGAGATAATGGGGAGGCGGCATTGATGGCATTGTTGTGAGCAAACTCTGCACAAGGTAACAGGTCCAACCAGTTGTTAAGGTGGTCTGGAATATAGTAACATAGGAACTGTTCCAAGGCTTGGTTGGCCCATTCTGTGGCCCCATTGAACTGTGGGTGGTATGCCAAAGAGGAGGAAAGCTGAATTTCCAACTGAGCACAAAAGGCTCTCTCAAACCTGGACACAAACTGGCTACCCCTGTCCGAGATGATAACTTTAGGTAACTCATGTAACCGACAGACCTCCCAAGCAAATAATGATGCCAGTTCTTTGGACGTAGGCAAGTCTCTTAGACTTTTACTGCTACTTGAGTTTACAGTGGTGACCGTTCCATTTACTTTATGTCATGCTTGTCACTTTTTCCAAGACAGGACGTGAGAGGAAATGGCCCAACTATGGTGCAAATAGTAATAAAAAGCTGGAAACATTTGTCATCTTTCTTTTATGCCAGATAAGCCACCCACAAGTACTTTTTGCTTAGAAAAAGCACTAAATCCTTAGTAAAGAATTCATGAGGATTATGCGTTTTCAGAATAGTGAGCACTGCAAGAGTTGTACCCTTGCAGACTCCCTGTTTCTATGTAAAAGCTGTGTAGGAGTGGTCACAGACCTGGTAGAGGTCAAACTGATCAGAGAGCATTTCCCTTATACATCCTGTCCTGTTTGCCCCTGAGATTGATAACAGGGTAGGACATGGCATGGGCACCAATAGTAAGTCCTGGCCAGCAGAAGAACTGGACCTTGCAGTGAGGTAAAAGCTGAAGAACAAGAATTTGTGCCAGATGCTTTTACAGGGCTTGCAGAAGCAGGAGGCAGGAACATGGTCAGAGAGGCAAAATTTGGCACCAGGCAGGCATCAGAAGGACAGATTCAGAAGATGAGAGCATAAACAGGACCACAGCTGAGGTCAACATTATACAAACACAAGATGAGCCAAAGCGACTTGCAAGATGTGGAGTCAAGAAACAAACCAGAGGTCAGATACTTGAGGGATCAAAACTAAACATAGAAGGAAAACTGGGTATTACACAGGAACAAGCAGGGTCTGATCACGGCTCACAGGAGCTGATGGACTTTCAGCATTGACCCTGAATCTTGCAGTGCTTTAAATAGGCCTATGGATGCCAAAGTCAGTTCAAATGTGCATTCTCACCATTATGCTCACGCTCATGTGAATGTGTAGATGTGTGCACAGTTCTATGTACCTTTCCATGCACACGTACACTTCCTTGGGTACAGCCAAGAACTTGGTTTTCCTGGCAGGAGTCGTATGGGCTGAGTTGAAAGTGAGAGGGATGATTATTGTCTTGCTCATTATCTGGTATAAAATTGTATTTTAGTGTAAATTTTAGATTCAGCTACTGAGCTCTGTAAACAGTCTTTTTACAGTAGGTGGTATTTAAAAACTGGAAAACCTGTGAAAAGGAATCCAAAGATGCAGCTGCTTGCTGGATATAAGAATAGAGAATAAAGGACTTAAAAGAAAATGTATATTGTTTAGTTGTGACCAGGGGCGGACTGACAACTCATGGGGCCCCCGGGCAATAGGGGATCATGGGGCCCCTGTGTTTTTGCCTAAACTTAAAAAAGCCTACCAGGGGCATCTCATGGGGCCCCCTACTGACCCCAGGCCCTCGGGCAGTGTCCGAGTTTCTAAATGGTCAGTCCAGCCCTGGTTGTGACCATAATTAGTAAAGGAAATCTATGCATTACTATTATACATTATCTTTAAAACTACCTGGGAAGCTCTAAAATCTGGAGCATATTTTCTCAGCTAGGAGGAAAGGTCCTTCTCTTCCTGTACCCAACTGTTGGTCAGTGAGGCCTCCTATCAAAGCAATGGTTCTTTTAAAAGTCCCCTGCTCCTTGATGTTTAGATCACATCTATAAAACAATCCCTTCATTATGTTTAAAACACAGGTGTGCGAGCCATGGTTTATAAATGGCAATCAATTCCTTTCAACAGTGAAAGTCTTTCACTGCAAATACATTTCTATCTATTCTAAAATACTTCAGAATCTCCTTCACTGTGAGATGCATATTATTTACCTAATCAAAGCATATTGTTTCAGGCAGTTATTGTTTAAATTGTACTCTTGTTCTTATACAAAAAATCTGGGTTTTTTTCATGCTTTCTGATAATACAACTGATCTATGTGTTATACAGTATGAATTATGTGGTATGGATTTTCTAAGAAAAAAAAATAATTACTACTTAAATAAAATAGTTTAAAGTTACAGAACATACCGTTGCAGAACACATCAACCAAAGGTCTGCTCTTGTTTTACTAGGTCTCTACTGCTCTTCTAAAACCATTTTGTGTAAAAAGGTAAAACAAAACTTAAAGTGTCACTAAACCCACATCATAAAAAACTATCATTAAACGGTATGTTACATGATGTTCATACTTAGTTGCAATGAGATTTGTTTTCTATACTCTGCAAAAAGCTTGGTTGATCCTGTTGTTCTGTCTCCCCCTTCTGTCCAAGACCCCACTGCAGTTGGGGATTTTGCAGAGCAGTGTTGGGAGCTCTGTACATACTCCGTTTTCACTGAGTTTCTATGCTGAGCATTTCCTCCCTATCACCCTATCACCTCCCTATTTTTCTTAAATGACAGCCCACTCCCTCCCTCCTCCATGCCCACTAAGGAGCTAAACATAATGGAGACGGGATAATGCATGTAGATTGATGGAGGCTTGACCTCCCTCTTATTCGAAGACACAGGCTGGAGGGGCATGACTGGCAGAAATCCACCTGCCCTATGTTATTGCCAAAAAATAATAAAGATTTGATTTCAGATATGCACTATATTTCCAAAACTATTGGGACACCCCTTCTAATCAATGGATTCAGGTGTTCCAATCACTTTCATGGCCACATATGTATAAAATCAAGCACCTAGGCATGCTTCTACAAACATTTTTGAAATGTTATTGTCTGCAGAGTCAATAGCTAAAGACCTCCAAACTTCCTGTAGCCTTCAGATTAGCACAACAACAGAGTGTAGAGAGCTTCATGGAATGGGATTCCATTGGCTGAGCAGCTGCATCCAAGTCTTACATCACCAAGTGCAATGCAAAGCATTGCATGCAGTGGCGTAGCGCATGCCGCCACTGGACTCTAGAGCAGTGGAGACGTGTTCTCTGGAGTGACAAATCACACTTCTCTGTCTGGCAATCCAATGGACCTGTCTGGGTTTGGCGGTTGCCAGGAGAATGGTACTTGCCTGACTGCATTGTGCCAAGTGTAAAATTTTTGGTGGAGGGGGGATTGTGGTGTGGGGTTGTTTTCCATGGGTTGGGCTTGGCTTCTTAGTTCCAGTCAGCATATTGATACATTTTGGACAATTTCATGCTCCCAACTTTGTGGGAACAGTTTGGGGATGGCCCCTTCCTGTTCCAACATGACTATGCACCAGTGCACAAAACAAGGTCCATAAAGATATGGATGAGCGAGTTTGGAGTGGAGGAACGTGATGGTGAGCCAGGCCTTCTCATCCGACATCAGTGCCTATCCTCACAAATGAGCTTCTGGAAGAATGGTCAAACCTTCCCATAGACACACACCTAAACCTTGTGGACAGCCTTCCCAGTAGAGTTGAAGCTGTTATAGCTTATTATTATTATTATTATTTATTTTTACTCTGTATCCCAAAGGTTGTTTTTTTTTTTTTTATTATTTTGAATGTGTGACTAGCAGCAGAGGACTAAATGCTCCTTCTGCTTATGTTTCTCTGCCGACAGAATGGGAACGAGCTGTATATCGATTAGGAAAAAGGCACTTCGATTTTTTTTAAATTAAAATAATTACAGTGCCATCACCAACATACAGAAATAGAATGGCCAATGTAAATTAAACAGTGTGTGTTCCATACTTGTTCAGTATCACTTTAAGCTAATGGTATGAATAGAAGCTGTAATGCTACATTTGATTGCCATATCAACTTTCGATGGGATCTGATATCAAATGACAACCATTTAAATACATTAGTACTATTTTATTAAAATGAGACAATTCATTCTGTTGCAGCCTTTTTTCATGATGCCATTCTTTAAAAGTGAAAATCTCAAGAGACCCCAGTCTTATACAGTATGTAAAAACCGTAAATCTTGCCTGAAATTAAAAACCTAATTTGGGATGATGCACATGACTACCCTATTCTGGAAGAGATGAACAAGAAGCTGACACGAAGCTCCTTGTCCACGGCTCTTTGTTACTTCCACCAGTACAGATTCCAGTGTTCCCAGCAGTGATCAGTATGGATCTCAGTGTCTCAGGCTATGATTGTTAGAGATCTCCGGGTCCCCAGCAATAATCATTACAGATTTCAGTGTCCTCGGCAGGGGCGGACTGACCATTTGGAAACTCGGGCACTGCCCGAGGGCCCGGGGTCAGTAGGGGACCCCATGAGATGCCCCTGGTACTGTTTTCATAGGCTTTTTTGAGTTTGGGAAAGGACACGGGCCCCATGATCCCCTATTGCCCGGGGGCCCCATGAGTTGTCAGTCCGCCCCTGGTCCTCGGCAATGTATAGATCTATAGCAATGATCTGTATCAGTTTTAGAGTTACCAGTAGTAACCAGTGTAGAGCTCAGTGTCACACGTAGTGACCAGTATAGATCACATTGTCCCCAACAATTCCAGCATAAATCTGTGTCCCCAGCAGTGACCAATGGCAGATCTCAGTGTCCCACACATGTAACAAGTAAGGTGACATCTTCTCTGAATATCTCCTTACATACTGCTAACAGGTTGGCCTGGGCACAACTCTCTGTCCATCCTTCCCCTCTTCAAGCCTACTTACTTACCAGCACACATGTAGCAAACAAGTTGACATTTCTTCATCTACCTCCTTATCCTCCTACTCACCTTTTCTGCACAAACCAGGGGGCAGGAAAAGTGGATCACATGATATTTGCACTTGCGGGCCAATTAATAGCTGCCAGTGACACCATGAGCATATGCAGGACTCCTCCTTTCCCTTCTTCCCTTCCAGGCAGTCCCTCTACACTCTTCCTCCAGCAATGACCTTGTGAAAAAAAGTCACCCATGATTCCCTAGCTGTTTATTTTATTTTTTTACAACACACCTGAAAAATCCAGATGGCTCCCTAGTTGAAAAAGACTGGCTTAGTAGTGTAAGCATCAGTGGCATTGGAAATCAATATGTGGGCAATGTAAAAATCAGTGTAGCCCCATCAGTGCCACCTGTCAGTGCCCATCAGTGCACATCAATGCCACATATCAATTACACATATCAGTGCCCATCTAAACTGCCTTTCAGTGCCACCTATCAGGGCCAGTCAGTGCCACCTATGAGTGCTGCCAATCAGTGCCGCCTAAAAGTTCCAGTCAGTGCCGCCTAACAGTGCAAGTCAGTGCTGCCTATCAGTGCCATATATGAGTACTGCCTTTCAGTGCCCATCAGTGATGTCTGTCCATGCCCACCAGTGATGCCTGTCAATGCCCATCAGTGCCACCTACTAGAGCCTCCACATCAATGCCCATCAGTGCAGCCTATCACTGCCCATCACTGCAGCCTCATTAGCGCACATCAGTGAAGGCAAAAAATTACTCATTTACAAAATTTTATAACAGAAACTAGGAAAAAAAGTTTTTTTTTCAAAATCTTCAGTTGTTTTTGGTTTGTTTAGCAAAACACCCAGTGGTGATTAAATACCACCAAAAGAAAGCTCTGTCTAAAAAAAATTATACAAATTTAATGAGTACAGTGTTGTATGACCGCGCAATTGTCATTCAAAGTGCGAGAGCTGAAAGCTGAATATCGGCCTGGGTAGGAAGGGGGTGAAAGTGCTCGGTAGACAAGTGGTTAAAGTTTGAAGATCAGTAAACTGGCCCTTTGTTTAAAATGTTTGGAGATCCCTGATTTAGAGTTACCCCTTCTTTCCCATCCCTTTTAGTTCTGTATTCATGATTTTCTCCTGTTTTGGTGTATTCTTATTTTATGCAGTGCAGTGTTTTTCTTCTAAGATATCCAAGGGTTGCACCATGAATGACATGGGTTGATTTACAGGGAGGCTGATACGTATCACATTTTATTTTGTCAATGGAAAGCAGCTTTAGAAATGTTGTCCATGACAAGATATGATATACAGCTGTATTTCTATTAGGTTATATAGCAAAGTGTTCCCAGTTTACAGTCTTCTTTGTCTACGTAATCTCCATTACGCATAACATTTTATATGACATGTCTAGATGATCTGATGAAGATTTCTGTGATTGTGTTAAACGTTCCTGGGAGTTCCTTGGTGATGCTCATTTGATGATTACGTGGAACGGCAGATGATCTAATATAGCAGAGAGAAGAATGTTGGGCCTAATCGAAACAGACACGAGTTACGTGAATCCACCAAGTCTCCCACTCAGTGTTAGTCATTCCAAAAGGAACTATGAGTGTCCTATTAGCGTTACCTAATAACGTAAATGTCATGTGTATGCCTCTAATGAGCTTCAGAAACACTTTGGTCGAAGGAGCAGATCTTGAATCATGACATGTTAAAGAGCAAATTCCCTTCTACATAATTGTAAAATATTATTAGCTGAAGAAACAGATATCCATCAGATGACAAAGGGCACCTCATTAGCGCGTTGTTTGTAGTCTGGAACTCAGACTTCAGCTTTCAAAATAGGATTTTACACCTCCACTGTTTTGGCCAGAGACAAGCACTTTGTGCATTCATTGAATGTGTCCTTTGCATGCATGTTCTAAATACAGCTAGTATCACATCACTCATTCTGTGTGATCCTGTCAGGGCTCCAGGTATGACCAGAGGTGTGTGGACCGACACAGAAACGCAGACTTCAGGTATAGCGTGTAACACAATATAATTTATTAAAGACAACACAAACAAACGCAGTGCAAACAATCAAACTCAACACTTACATAACTATGTACAACCAGGTGCAATAAACCTTAAACTAATAGGTACCAGTGCAGTCAGGGCTGGAGAGGTGGAGCGGTCAGGCAGGCCGAGCCCACAGCATGGATTTCCTCAGGGCGCGGGGTCTAAGTCCCAGCCTGCTATTCACCAGGGCCCCTGATGGTGGGGATGGACTTGGTGCAGACTGGAACCAGGTCGCGACCCCTGAGTGCGTCCGGCTGTGGTAGAGAGTACTGGCAGGGGAGTGCAGGAATGGAGTCTGATGGGAAGAGGCAGGCAGACTTACTAGAGGTGATCCATGTGGGATGGATCGTCGGGTGAAGTAAGCGTAGTCAGACAGGCCGGGTCGGTATCGTGCGGGCAGCGTGGTACAGGAGGAGCAAGCAGAGAATGGTCGGAGTCACAAGCCAGGTTCAACAGGTAGCGGGCAGCGCGGTACCGAGGATCAGGCAGAAGGATGGTCAGGCAAGCCAGGGGTTCAACAGGAGACGGTCAGCAGAGGTCAGGATCAAAGCAGGGTCAGCAACGAGGCAGGAACACAGGATACCAGGTACAGGGGCTAATGGGAAACATACACCAAGGCACTGATCACAGGCCTGGTCATTCCTTAAATACACCTCCTGCAACCAGCCCAGGTGTTGGCTGACTACAGGAGTGAGCATCTGGCTGCTGAGAGCACCCGTTGGTCAGCCCTGGTACTGCAGCCCACACGGCAGATGAGCCCCACCACCAGTGCTGAGTCCATTCCTGACAGATCCATGTGTAAATCCTCGTGCATGCATGGACGTGTAACCCCTGGGCAGGGGCGGACTGACCATTTGGAAACTCGGGCACTGCCCGAGGGCCCAGAGTCAGTACGGGGCCCCATGAGGGGCCCCTGGTACCTTTTTCATAGGCTTTTTGAGTTTGGGCAAGAACACAGGGGCCCTATGATCCCCTATTGCCCGGGGGCCCCATGAGTTGTCAGTCCGCCCTTGCCCCTGTGCATGAGATTTGGGCATTTTTATGCAGGTGAAAGGCACAGGTGTGCTATTTAGCCCTACTGAACGCCTGTTAAAGTTTATTGGAGGCTGAAAGCTGCTGCAGCTGGATGGCAGACCAATTGGTACTAATGCCCCATAGACACGATAAGAAAATCATACGGAAAATATTGCAGAACCACTGATTGAGCGATTTTCTGTTCGTTGATGAGCAGGATGTTTTAACCAATAACGATATTGTGAAAGAAAAAATCCGGTTGAACAACAGTGAAAATGTTGTCATTTTGCATACGAGCGACCGTTTTGCTATGCGGTGGTATGACGGTCGTACGAAAAAATCTATCAAGCGCGATTACGCATGAGCGGAAACAGAAGAAGACCCGGATGTTTATGGCCAAGGAATCTTCGTAAACACGAACGAAAAATCCAAATGTTAAAAGTAGATTGGCCTAATGAGATAATGAAACCAGAATTCTGCAGATTATATTTTATGTATCACTATTTATGTATATAGGTCATGTAATAAACGATATTATACTCATTGCTGGTAATTGTGTATATTGCTCGTTCTGGGCGGCAGGGCGTGGCTACAAGATCACACGCACACTGCATCACTTCCACTTGTATGGAAGACGTCAACACTACGTATCGCCCGACGAACAATTTTTTTAGATTGGTTAATGTGGGCTTCGATTTCGACCAACGAACGAACGCCTTTCAGTTGTCAGATGACCGATCGGTCGGTTTTCTAATCGTGTATTCCCACCTAAGGCAGTTTGCGCCCAGGAATAAATACCCAGAATGAAAGAAGTCTGCATTGTGGGCATTCATCCCTGAACACATATTGCCCTAAAGAGTAGTACAACTCAGTGTTCTGTCCAAGCGCAACAAATTTACAGACTGCTGGCAATGGGGCTGGATTATGCCTTCTGCCCACACAAAAACGCCAGGATCTGATGCACAGGGGGCTAAACACCCAGTATGCACAAGGCCTAATACTGAAGTGCTTCTTTGAAGGAACAATTATTTTGATTGTCTGATTTATTATAGCAATTACAAATTCTGCTTTTTTTTCCTACTTATCCTGTAATTTTTATTGATTTTTTTGGAGAATGTGAGTAAGAAAAAAACAGATGGGTTGGAAAAACTAAATAGTTTCCAGGTTAAATGTGTGGTGTTTGGACCAATCCATCAATTCGGAAACTATCACTTTTAATTTCTGTTTATTTTTCTCGATTAACTTTTTACATTGATGAGATTGCATTGTGTTGCACGGAATCAATCGCTTAGGATATGTAGTCTGCTAAAATGATTTGAGCAAAAGGTTGATCCCATAAAATAAATATTTAGCGTAATACCAGCAATATTAATATAAACACAAAACAAAATACAATCTGATGATAGTTAACGCTTGCCGCCTGCCCACAGTAGTTGTACTACGAGTGGCAGTTACAGGCCAGGCGACATACCTGTATGCTGCAAGCTTTCTTCCAGGTTCAGGGCATGTATGCGCATGCCCCCTGCCAACCTGTGCTGTGATTGGACACACCATGAATTTCACAGCTCATTGCAGCTAATGAGTTTGTCTGAAGTCAGCTGATTGGCTGTGTCCCATCACCCACAGGGTTCTGTGTTGTCAAAACACAGAACTCTATGTACAGGGAACAGCGATCTGGCTGTTCATTCTCTCTGCAAAGCAGGGAGAATAAACAGCCACACATTAAAGTAAATGTAGCACAAAACACACTTTACAGATTTTTAGGTACACAGTTAACCCCTTGATTGTCTCTAGATGTTAACCCCCTTCCTAGCTAGTGCCATACAGTGACAATGTACAGTATTAGGCACTGATCACTGTATTTGTGTCACTATTGATGTCAGTCAATTAATGTACCACCCAGCCAGAGTCTGTTAAAACACTGATTATTCACCACACTATCACAGTCCCACTATAAGTCCCTGATCACTACCATTATTAGTATAGTGTCATAGCTGCATAAATTCCAGTATACATACTATAGTTTGTAGCTGATATAACTTTCACTCTAATCAAACTGCGAAGCAGGTTGGAGACAACAAGATAAGTTTGATCGTGGCCAGGCACCATGAAACACTAAACAATGGCCGCATGAATACTTAAGGGTTCTTAAAGGAACTGCACCCCCTTATTCTTGGAGGCACCAATAAGTGTACCAAGGGAGACCCCTGTGGTCAGGAGGCTGAAGTATTCCTACATGGCAGAGCTAGGAGTTCAGAGGATTGAATTAATATATGCTGTGTTGCTCCAATTTTGAGGTGGGAGCCTGGAGAACACCAAGCATTATTGTTCATGTCACACTGGTGTGGGATATAGATATTGCAGATAAATAAAAACATTTTTACCAGAAGAATTTAGTTGGAGGACTGTGCAGGAAAACGTTTTTGGACTGTATTTTCTAGGAATTTTTGTATTTAGTATTCAGGATGTGATTAATATGTATAAAGAATTGCACCAGTCCATTATTTTTGGGTTATTGGTTTAAACCCTTTTACCCAAATAGGGGTATTGAATATGGTTATTACCTTATTTTTCGCTCCATAAGACGTACCTGACCATAAGACGCACCTAGGTTTTAGAGGTGGAAAACAAGAAAAAAAATATTCTGAACCAATGGACTGCAGACACAGTACAGGAGATGGACCAGAGACTGCGGACATACTACAGGAGATGACCAGAGACTGCGAACGTATTACAGAAGATGACCAGAGACTGCGAACGTATTACAGGAGATGACCAGAGACTGCGGACACAGTACAGGAGATGACCAGAGACTGCGGACACAGTACAGGAGATGACCAGAGACTGCGGACACAGTACAGGAGATGACCAGAGACTGCGGACACAGTACAGGAGATGACCAGAGACTGAGGACACAGTACAGGAGATGACCAGAGACTGCGGACACAGTGCAGGAGATGACCAGAGACTGCGGACATAGTACAGGGGATGACCAGAGACTGCGGACACAGTACAGGAGATGACCAGAGACTGCGGACATACTACAGGAGATGACCAGAGACTGCAGACATAGTACAGGAGATGACCAGAGACTGCAGACATAGTACAGGAGATGACCAGAGACTGCAGACATAGTACAGGAGATGACCAGAGACTGCGGACATAGTACAGGAGATGACCAGAGACTGCGGACACAGTACAAGAGATGATCAGAGACTGCAGTCATAGTACAGGAGATGACCAGAGACTGCGGACACAGTACAGGAGATGACCAGAGACTGCGGACACAGTACAGGAGATGACCAGAGACTGCGGACACAGTACAGGAGATGACCAGAGACTGCGGACACAGTACAGGAGATGACCAGAGACTGCGGACACAGTACAGGAGATGACCAGAGACTGCGGACACAGTACAGGAGATGACCAGAGACTGCGGACACAGTACAGGAGATGACCAGAGACTGCGGACACAGTACAGGAGATGACCAGAGACTGCGGACATAGTACAGGAGATGACCAGAGACTGCGGACACAGTACAGGGGATGACCAGAGACTGCGGACACAGTACAGGAGATGACCAGAGACTGCGGACATAGTACAGGAGATGACCAGAGACTGCGGACACAGTACAGGGGATGACCAGAGACTGCGGACATACTACAGGGGATGACCAGAGACTGCGGACATACTACAGGAGATGACCAGAGACTGCGGACATAGTACAGGAGATGACCAGAGACTGCTGACAGTATAGGGGATGACCAAGAGACTGCTGACAGTATAGGGGATGACCAAGAGACTGCGGACACAGTACAGAAGATGACCAAGAGACTGCGGACGTACTACAGGTGATGACCAGAGACTGTGGACAGTACAAGGGATGACCAGAGACTGCGGCCAGTACAGAAGATGACCAGAGACTGCGGCCAGTACAGGGGATGACTAAGACTGCAGACCTATGGGGAGGAAGGGGGAGCGGGTACCTGAATTTGACAGTTATCCTCCCTTTAGTGTGGGCACCCGGCTGCTAGCCAGGTGCCCAGTGCGCATGCACGAGAAGCGCTGTGCTTTGATTGGTCCAGCGTCTTCTGGGACTTGTCATGTGTCCCAGAAGACGCCGTACCATTCACAATGCGCATGCGCACTGGGCACCCGGCTGTCACAGCCGAGAGCCCACACTAAAGATACCCGCGCGGGAAGACTGTACAGTGCTGAACCAAGGAACAGGTAAGGTTCTGCTGCAGAGAAAAAACGAGCAGCTGGCCTGGTATTCTGACACGGCGGCGGGAATACCGGACTGGTCGCTCCATATTCGCTCCATAAGACGCACTGACATTTCCCCCCCCCCCCCTTTTTGGGGGAAAAAAGTGTGTCTTATGGAGTAAAAAATATGGTAAACTTATTCACTTTATTTTATTTTAATTCTCAGCAAGGCAACACTTTCACTATCATGATTTATATTATACAGGTGCATCTCAGTAAATTAGAATATCAAAAAGTTAATTTTATTACAGTAAGTAATTTCAGCTATTCAAAAGGTGAAACTCATACATTATGTAGATTCATTACACACAGTAGAGTGATAGATTTCAAGCATTTATTTCTTTTAATGTTGATTATGGCTTACAGCTAGTGAAAAACATAAATACAGTATCTCAGAAAATTAGAATATTGTGAAAAAAGTTCAATATTGTAGTCTCATGGTGTTACACTCTAATCAGCTAATTAACTCAAAACCTTTCCTAAACCTTTAAATGGTCTCAGTCTGGTTCAGTAGGTAACACAATCATGGGGAAGACTGCTGACTTGACAGTTGTCCAAAAAACAGTCATTGACACCCTCCAAAAGTCACAAAATGTCACTGCTAAAGAAGCTGGCTGTTCACAGAGTGCTGTATCCAAGCATATTTATGGAAAGTTGAGTGGAATGAAAAAGTGTGGTAGAAAAAGGTGCACAAGCAACAGGGATAACCGCTGCCTTGAGAGGATTGTGAAGCAAAGGCCATTCAAGAATTTTGGGGAGATTCACGAGGAGTGGACTATGGCTGGTGTCAGTGATTCAACAGCCACCACACACAGACATATCCAGGACATGGGCTACAACTGTCACATTCCTTGTGTCAAGCCACTCCTGAACCAGAGACAGCGTCAGAAGCAAAAATGTCCTCTTTTCGGATGAAAGTAAATTTTGCATTTCATTAGGAAATCAAGATCCCAGAGTCTGGAGGAAGAGTGGAGAGGCACAGAATCCAAGTTGCATGAGGTCCAGTGTGAAGTTTCAGCTGTCAGTGATGATATGGGGAGCCAAGTCCAAAGTCAGTATAGTCCTCTACCAGGAAATTCTAGAGCACTTCATGCTTCCCTCTGCTGACCATCTTTATGGGGATGCTGATTTCATTTTCCAGCAGGACTTGGCACCGCCCACACTGCCAAAAGTACCAATACCTGTTTTAATGATCATGGTATCACTGTGCTTGATTGGCCAGCAAACTCACCTGGCCTAAACCCCATAGAGAATCTGTGGGGTATTGTCAAGAGGAAGATGAGACACCACACCCAACAATGCATATGAGTTGAAGGCCACTATCAAAGCAACCTGGGCTTCCATAACCCCTCAGCAGTGCCATAGGCTGATCGCCTCCATGCCACGCTGCAGTGATGCAGTAATTCATGCAAAAGGAGCCCCGACCAAGTACTGAGTGCATACTATAGCACATGGGGTCCATACAAATGACTGAGTACCATTTTGAGTTGCTGCAATGAAATTTCAGCAAAATGGATTAGCCTACTGCATCATTTTTTCACTTTGATTTTCAGGGTGTCTTTGAATGCAGTCCTCTATAGGTTATATTACAGTGGATCCATCTTCAGACATTTGCCATTTTTTATCTTCCTCATGGAGGAAATGCAGTTACTTGATACTAAAAAGGTCATGTCATTCTAGAGATCGCCAAAATTTTAGAACAAGAAGATATTCTCTCCCTGCTTTTCTAGAAAGCAAATTGGATCCTTGTAATCCATATGACTTCAATTTTCAGTAAGCCAACATTTCTGTATTAAAATTTTTTTTTTTTTTTTATTGGTCTTTTGTAATATTTAAATTTTCTGAGTTACTGAATTTTGGGTTTTCACTAGCTCTAGGCCATAATCATCAAAATTAAAAGAAGTAAATGCTTGAAGTATATCACTCTGTGTGTAACGAATCTATATAATATGAGTTTCACTTTTTGAATTGAATTACTGAAATAAATGAACCTTTTGATCATATTCTAATTTATTGAGATGCACCTGTATACAGATTGGTGTTTAGCAGCAGATGGTTGTGATAGAATTTTTTCAAATAGTTTATAAAATATAGTATTACAGCATATTAACCCCCTCATGTTCAGGGTCAAAACAAACCTTAATTACCTGCAAAACTAATGTCCAAACCCAATTTTTCAACTTTGACATTTTTTTCAGAGCACATTGGACTTGCATTTGGTGGTAATTATGCTCAAAGACCGCTTCTGATTTTGTTTTATTATGAAAGATAAATTGGTCCAAAATAGTAAAAAAAAACATTTTGTAAAATGTAGCTGTATATTTTTATGCCGATACCATCACCCACCACCAAAAAACGCAGGAAAACTATTCCTGATGATTGCAGCGATACCATTTGTGTGCTATATTTGTTCTTTTTACCTGTAGTAGGGCCAAAAAAACTATAGTATGCTTTTCCTGTTTTTTTTTCTACCTAAACACATTGAGACTAACATTTGCACTGACACTACTGTAAGGGGATAATTTACTAAAACCGAAAAGTGCAAAATTTGGTGCAGCTCGGCTTGTGGTCCCTTTCACAAGGACGTTCCAGTCTGGTCCGCCTGCCCATTTTTCAGGCGAACTCAACCAGAACCTCTGTTCCCCTTTATGGAGCGGTGGGTGTAAACGGATATATGTCCATTTACACCTGCCGCCATTCCAATCTGATCTGATCCGCCAAAAAGAGACAGGGGATCCATTCCCTTTCCGTTCATCAAATCAGATGGCAGTCAGATGCCAATGGCCAGGCGGTCTGTTCCATCCATAGAGGACAGTGGGCTGTGTCTGTGTCACGTCATCCACTTGCTCATCAGGGATCGGCGGAGAGATCCCCTGCTGAGCAAGCTGATCCGCTGATGGGTCCGCCCCGTGTAAAAGGGACCTACAGGTTTTATTGTCCAAGTTTAACTGACCAACCTGAAGTTAGAGGCTGATTGGTCACCATGCACAGCTGCACCAGATTCTGAATGCACCAGTTTTAGTAAATCTCCTCCACTGTGTTGTTAAAAAAAGGCAGAGGATATTTTTTAAAAAGGAGATATAATTGGCAGATCTGGCTCTTTTGATGGCGGACAGTAAATTCCATACAGCTATAATATAGTGTACTATAATATGTGACATTTGTCACATATTATAGTACACTATATTCTCCCATACCCTTGTATGAAGTCACTCTTTCCTAGACCACTTTCCAGTACCCTCCCTACTTGCCTCAGTTAGTGAAAAACTAGATGCCCCATTTACAGAGGAGGAAGTGGTAGCTGCCATTAGCTCTTTCCCAACAGTAAATCTCCAGATTCAGATGGGATGCCAGCCTAAAACACACTAACATTGACACCAACCGACACACTGCCACTAGCTAACATACTGATACTAACTGATGCTTATACTAAGGGCCCGTTCACACCATGGTGCAGAGACGTCAGTTTTTCTGCATGTGTTCTGCAAGCGCACAACAAAATCAATTATTCTCTATGAGCTCTGTTCACACCTCAACACTAGTATAATATGCAGATTTTTTCTGCACAGGAACCTGCAATCATTCAGAATTTGACCCATGTATGGCCTGCTTAACACTTGCTGAACTAGATCAAGCCCTCATCTAGTTAATCTTTTTTTTTTTCTTCAACCTATCTTTTTTTTTTGTACAGACTTCTCCTCTTGAGGAGGAAACCTACATTGTATCACAGAGAAGAAACAACACAGGGACAGGCTATAGAGTGAATGATCACTGGTATAGCCAGTCACAGGCTATCACAGCGATCATATGATTTGAGCGCTGGTTCTCCCAGCTCCCGGTTGTTGGTAAGAGACCCAGAACTGTCACCAATAGCTTGGTCTCAGTGCTCACGCAATTGAATGTGCTTCTAGCACAAACACGGGAACTCGTATATGTGGCAGCCAGGAATAAGCCAACTTCCTAAATGCCGCATGTATGTGTTACACAGTCATGAAGAGTCAATAGGTTTATTCTGCCTGATGAATTCTGGTGGATTTGACTGACTTATGAATACCTCTTGACTTACATGCTAACACCTGGTGGTATAAAAGTCAAAGCCACTTATGCAGGGTTACTGTTAGAAAACACAGGGCCCCATACAGCCAACCTGACAGGGCCCCCATAAAAAAAAGTACACGTTTACTATGCTTTAGTTATGAAGGTACACAGTAAGTGATAGGTACTGATAATTAACTGTGTGTTAATTCAGGGAAGGAAGGGGCTGATAAATGTGACATATTTACCGGACCCTTCCTCCACTCTCCATCCTGAAGGATCCTATTGTGTGCTTTCAGCTTCCGGGGAGAAGGAGAGGAGGGAAGCTGGTAGCGCTGCTGGGGTGAGGGGCACACAGGGGGGCCTGGGCAGCAGGGGAAATGTATGGTGCACAGGGAGGGTGATGGGTGCAGCAGGGGGGCAATTACTGGAACCAATTCCCTGAATGGCTCTCTCTGCTGCAGCTGAAATCCAGTGGGAGGGAGAGGAGAAGAAGCCCGTTTTCAGCTGCTGCAGTGAGAGCCATACAGGGGGTTGGATCCAGTAATTGCCCCCCAAGCCGTGCCAATCATCCTTCCTGCCCACATCCGATTCACCCAGCTGCCTAGGCCCCCCTGCTGGTCTGGGCCCTATACAGCAGGACTGGTGGTATCCCCTTATCCATGCCCCTGTACTTATGTAACAGGGCACAATGTAGTGGGAAATGTGCTGTACGTAGGTACCAATACTCTACTGACTGTGGTAAAGGGATGGAAGGTAAATCCTGATTTGTTGCTTTGAGTTGCTGCAAATTATTATTCTTTACACCAGACATATACTTAGTAGCATGAGATTAACCCCTTTCTGAGCAATATATAATTTCTGAAAGGTTGAAGCACTTTTGATACATAGATTTGCCTGCATTTGCTGGTCATTCTCTCACATTTACCAAGCACACTACCAGGGGCGGACTGACCATTTGGAAACTCGGGAACTGCCAGAGGGCCCGGGGTCAGTAGGAGGCCCCATGAGATGTCCCTGGTACCTTTTTCATAAGCTTTTTTGAGTTTGGGCAAGGACACAGGGGCTCCATGATCCCCTATTGCCCGGGGGCCCCATGAGTCGTCAGTCCGCCCCTGCACACTAGTAATAATGTAAAATTATAGTCGTTGGAAAGGGGGATGTCTGTTGATACAAATTTAATATGTTAGGTTAGAGTCTTAATTTGCAGGGGGATGGATATGCAGTGGTAAGTGAGTAGGAGTGAATGCAGCAAGTCCTTAATAGGACACAGAAACCTTATCAATGATTTGCCATCTTAAGAAAGGGCATGTGTCCAAATCAGATTGAGTCTGACAGCTGTAGCATTTGCCATATTTGTAATCCTACTGAAACCTGAAGAATGGAAAATCCAGATGTGCAGCAAATCCGGCCTGATCCAATGAATGTGCTTTGCTTTATATATATGGCAAAAGATCCAATAGGGCCCTGGCAGCAAGCGCTATAAATTTGTGCAGTTGACACTGATGTTTTGCAAATGATGTGATTTTCAATAAAATGTCGATTTCATGCTACTGAATTTAGTCCAGACTACCTGAGGGAAAGGAAGCATTTACTTCAACCGATTTCCCTGCATCGGTCTTCCGGCCTGGCGTCTCCATGATGGTATCCTTGATTTCTCAGCAGAAAGAGTTATCTGATTTATATGGTGCAGTGCTTTAGGGAAAACATTAAACTCCTCATTCATTGCCTCAAAAGGCAGAGCAAGGAATTCAGGTACTGTGACTTTGGCTGTTGTACTTTGCCATGGAACTGGAAAAAAATGGGATAAGGACTGGATAACTTTGTTCAGGGACAAGAGTGGTTTATCTTCATGGATCTTGCAGTGTATTTTTTTTTTTAGTTTTTCTGAGAGTTGCTTTTCATAGCCTCTCCGAGGAAGGAACGAGTCCCTGAAATGTGTTAGCCTGTTGGAAGTCCAGTGTCCCTGTGGGGATAATCGTATCAGGCGGACCGTATATTGCTGTTCTTTTTGATGAGCTTTTTTACCATTGTCGTTTGTGAGTATATCACTATCTGTTACTTTTATCAATAAAATGTCATGCAGGTAATGCACTAGGCTGGTGCTCCCTCTGCAGGGGCGGACTGACCATTCGAGCACTCGGGCACTGCTCGAGGGCCCGGAGTCAGAAGGGGTCCATGAAATGGCCCTGGTATCTTTTTATAGGCTTTTCTGGGTGTGCTTTGAGTGTGGACAAGGACACAGGGGCCCTATGATCCCCTATTGCCTGGGGGCCCCATGAGTTGTCAGTCCACCCCTGGCCCTCTGTTTGTTTTCTTTGCACCTCAGACTGTCCACTGTTACTTGTCGGCACCCAGTGCTTGCCAAGCATCTCCAAAGAGGGGGGGGGGAGAAACTATTTGTAAACATTACAGTTTTCTCCCGTCAGCTCCTGGTGACATGCTTTGCACAGCCAGGCAAAGCAGTGTGCTTACAGTGAAGCACTAACACAGGACACAATGTAAAAAGGTACACGGCACACAGTTAACCCTTTGATTGCCCCCACATGTTAACCCCTTCCTGCCCAGTGCCATTAGTAAAGTGTCAGTGCTTTTTATTAGCACTGATCACTGTATTGGTGTCACTGGGGATGTCAGTGACACCAAGTCAGTTTCCCCCCAGTGTCAGAATGCCCGCTGCAGTACCGCTATAAGTCGCTGATCGCCGCCATTACTAGTGAAAAAAAAAATCCCAGTATATATACTGCTATTTGTAAACGCTATAACTTTCATGTAAACCAATTAATATACATGTATTGGGATTTTTTTTAGCAAAGACATGTCGCAGAATACATTTTGGCCTAAATTTATGACAAAATTACATTGCTGCATGACTGCGCAATTGTCAGTTAAAATAACGCAGCGCCGTAACTCAAAAAATGGCCTGGTCAGGATGGGGCTAAATCAGGGGTGGGCAAACTTTTTGACTTGAGGGCCGCAATGGGTTCATATATTGGACCCGGGGGCCGAACCAAGAGTAGATGAATGATGTGTATGTGTCATCCATAGTAAGTACAGTAATATTCCCCCATAGTAAGCATAGTAATTAATCCCCCATATAGTAATTCATCCCCCCCTATAGTAATTCATCCCCCATATAGTAATTCATCCCCCATAGTAATTCGTCCCCCATAGTAATTCATCCCCCATAGTAATTCGTCCTCCATATAGTAATTCGTCCCCCATATAGTAATTCGTCCCCCATAGTAATTCATCCCCCATATAGTAATTCATCCCCCCTATAGTAATTCATCCCCCCTATAGTAATTCAACCCCCATATAGTAATTCATGGTGGGAAATTTGAAAATAACCAAAAGTGACATTCACTCAATACACTAAAATCACATAGTATAACATTCCTGTATCAAACCATTTCACATACATTTTGTCCCGAGTGCTTTGCCCGGCGCCCTGCCTGCATTTTTACTGTTCTTTCTGCCTGGAAACTGAGAAATGTCCATGGCGTCCAAAAAGCGTCCCTTTAGGTCAAAAGTGGTTTTAGACCGGCTAGAGAACAGCGATAGTAAATCAGAACCACTTGCAGAATTGAGTGATAATGATTCGTGGGGAAATTCGTCATCAGACACTGAAAACGATTCTGCGACTTTGCTCAGTGATGTGCAAACCTGGCGCTATATTTCAAATTTCAGTGTTTTTGGTTTGATTATTATTGAATTAAATTTTTTATTATTATTATATTATTTTTCATGATTATTTATTAAATTATAATTTATGATTTTGTGTTTCAAGTTTTATCATACCCGGGATGTTTACTAGACTCTTGTTCGGACAGATTTCAGTGAGTTATTCCTAAAAATTACAGGCCTACAATAAAAAAACTACATATTTCCATGCAAAAAAATGTACCGCTTTGAGCACAGAAATATGGACATAATCAGACCGCTAGGGAGGTTAAAGCAACTAATCAAGCACAAATGTGATGTTGTTTTAATAAATTTGTGTATTCAAAAACCCCGTATAGATATTTTGCTTCCTAAACATCTGATGTGAAGTCTCTCTGGTTTGTTGCTGCAGCGGCAACAGTAAATCTATTAGAACTTGTGTTTTAATTAATTAAATATAATGGGGTTTTTTTTTTTACATCTCACCAGCACTCAAGTGGTTGTATTGGCTTGTAATTGGTTATCCGTAAAGACTGAAAAAACTTACCAGCTTTTTGTGTGCCATCACATCCCTTCCTACCCTCATCTTTTTGATGCGTTTTCTTCTTTATCTTACCTTAAAAGAGCAAACACCATATTTATTTATCAACAGAGAATAACATGAAACGCGTCTTAGTTTGTGCTAACCTCTTGACTTGACTAAAGGTCACCAAGAAATTTCTTTGTTAGTCTGTTCTTTGGTCAGACTAATCAAAGAGCTAAAATAACAAGTAGCTAAAGGTTCATCCGGACCTTCATGCAATATTTGTTTTGATCAAAGGGGGCAGATCATACTATCTATTGCCAATAACCGACGGACTTAATTATATTCTGTAAAGAAGGCTTCAGTATGACTTTGATCTCTAAAGGGCAGCACCAAAAAAAAATGATATTCCTGCAAAATATGAGAAAACGATTTTATATTTTATTTTTTTATTTAAAAAGTGGCTGCAATCAGCTAGTCATCACTTGTTTACTGGCTTCATCACCACATTTAAAACTAAAATCACTGACCCATGCCACATTTTACAAGCTTTGGAATGACTAATTGGTGGTTATGTTGTAACTATAATTTGATATTACTTGATCATCTTCATTATCACAGCTGAGTAATTGCTCAGTGGAAACTTTCCTGATGTAATCCAAAGAGGCCTTATGATTTAACGTGTAAAGTCTGGCTGCTTTATTGTGAAATACCTAAAAGGGATCTCTTCGTTTTGAGGTATTTTTTACATAACTTGTCCCTAGGCTTCCCAAAATCCTCTCTTTACTGACAAAATAATCAGTATCAGTGTGGTGTGCCATACCCTAATTTATACATCAAAACAGAAAAGAACAAAATAGAAAAGATGAACAATATAAAGGAACAGAAGTTAGAAAAATTGCTATAATTAGGTTTGCATGCTTTTGACCAAACTATGCCTTAGTTTGATCTGTAGATTAGCATAGATCTATATATTAGTACATAACTACCGTTTGGATGAATTAAATGCTGACAAAAGTTGAATGATTATTCTTGGCTGCCAATTCAATTTCCTTTTCATTTTAGGGGAATTATTGGTAGGTGAAAAAAAAATCAAAAAGGAGAGTTGCTTCATCGATTGAAATTTGTAGTTGACCAAATGTGTAAAATTGAATTGCATTTAAGTGTATTTTCCGACTACCAATGCCTAACAAGGTGAGGAAAGGGGAAATAGAGTTATTTTTTAAAACTGCTCTTACCCTTTAAATTCAATGCCATTGCATGACATGTTGCTCAAGATTTTATAGCATCTGCATGCTGAGACATTTTTTAGTAAGGGGGGAAGCAAATCTTGCTTTTTATTTATATCCTGAGTTATGTCATGTGTTCTTCCAGCCTCCAGTGTGACCCAGAGCCAAAGAATCAGCAGTTAACTAATCATTTTTAATGCGTAGCTCTAATTCTCAGACAAAATATATACTCAATCACAATTAACATAGGACTAAATTGTCACATTTTTTTATTTACCTTTTGGAGCGCACTTGTGCTTTTTATATCATATTTTCCTTCGATCTAAAAAGTAGCTTTTAAAAAAAGTTTTACCCTGCAATCCAATCTGTCTGCTAAAAACATTCACTGGAGTCACAGTAGACTTCTCCTTCCTATAAGCGTGCTATCAAGAATAATAAACAGTAAACACACAGTTGTTTTGCCTACGTTATTTTAAGAATTCTGCATTGACTTCATCCAATCTGCTTGACAGATCCATTGCCCCAGTCTGACAAGAGAGTCCTGTGCAAATATGGAGTCTCCGAATCTTTGTATTTGCATGTGGTCTGGCATAACGCTGTTCTTTTCCCTCATGTGACCACTCTAAGGACTGACAACTGGCTGTTAAAGTGTTCCTTCCTTTCGCTCCTTTACTGTTCCATTCAGCCACAGGGAGCTGAGGAAGAACAGCTCTGTGTTTTATCATAAAGCTTAAAGCATATTCCAAGGCAAAATAAAAAAGAATTATTTAGTACACATCTGCATTACATGCACATTTCCCCATGTTTTATTTGTTAATACACGTGGCAAGTACAGAAAAATAACTGTCAATGTGCTGGAAATATAGTGGTTGATTTACTAAAGGCAAATAGACTGTGCACTTTGCAAAGTTGCTCTGCTGACTTCCATCATCCAATGATGTGCAAGCAAAATGCTGTTTTTTTTTTTTCCCCTTGCATGTGATTGGGTATTCTTTGCAAAATGAAGCTTTACCTCATTTACTAAGTTCTGGAGCAACTGGACTTTCGGAGTACAACTGAACTTTGCAAAGTGCACAGTTTGTTTGCCTTTAGCAAATCAAGCCCATAGTGTGCTCCCAACTTCCTTTTTCACATGACAATACTGGGGGTTATTTACAAAAATAGTAAATAGAGTGCAAAATCTGGTGCCATTCTGCATAGAAACCAATCAGCTCCCAGATTGTATTGCCTGGATTGTTGCTGCAGTGGCAGCAGTTAAACTTTTAGAACTTATGTTTTTTTAATCAATGAAATATAACGTTTTTGGTTTTTTTTACATCTCACCAGCACTAAAGTGGTTGTGTTGGCTTGTAATTGGTTACCCGTAAAGACTGTGAAAAACCTTAACAACTTTTTGTTTGCCATCACATTCCTTCCCTACCCTCATCTTTTTGATGTGTCTTCTTCTTTATCTTCTCTTAAAAGAGAAAACACCAGGTTTTATTGCCAAAGCTTAATTGAACAAGCTGAAGTTAGAAGCTGATTGGCTACCATGCACAACTGCACCAGATTCTGAGTGCTCCAGTTTTAGTAAATCTACCCCGCTGTGTATTTTTGGGTCTCATTTCCAAAAAACATGGTGCCAACCCTGCCTACTTAATTTCTGATGCATCACAAAGAGCCTAGACTTCTATGGGTGGAGATCACTGATGAACTAACTGGAAGGGTTACCCATTCACAGACTTGCATATTCGCTTGCTTGATGTTAGCAGGGTTTGCCGCTGATTGGAATCACACTGAGTGGTATATTTTGTGCATGGTTCCAGTGCACTTTACTTCTAAGTGTGGTTTTATTCATTTTATTAAATATTTCACTTTATTCAGTGTACTGCTTTGTTTCATTTTTTGAGCATTGGTGTAACCATCTAAAACATTTGTGATAAGGAGACTATAAAATATTCACTCATATGAGAGGCAAGCATATGTGACCTACTTAATCTATAATTGAGTAGTTTAGGCCAGGGGTGGACTGACAACTCATGGGGCCCCCGGGCAATAGGGGATCACGGGGCCCCTGTGTCCTTGCCCAAACTCAAAAAAGCCTATGAAAAAGGTACCAGGGGCATCTCATGGGGCCCCCTACAGACCCCGGGCCCTCGGGCAGTGCCCGAGTTTCCAAATGGTCAGTCTGCTCCTGGTTTAGGCCTAATCTAGAAGGTACGTTCCAGTCCAGTGAATGGGAATTGGTTGGATTTGACTGGATTACAGTGTGGAGAAATGTGTGCTTTGTTTTTCATCTGATGTATATGCACATAATTTGTGTTGAAGAACATTACACTTGTAATACTAGTTTTTAAGATATTTTTATGTTATGTTAAGAGTTTGTTTAGGTTAGCACTGAACTATATATGTATTTCTTATATCTGTTTATTATTGGTACACAGGCATGCTCCAATATCTAGGAGATGACCCCAAAATAGACAAAACCTGCTGTCTCAAGGGCCCTATTACGATCCTGCTCTTCAGTCACTAGCTTTAATGCCATGGCTGTTGAATCCCAGGTCTTGAAAAACAGGGTCACATCTGCCTGTCATTCCCTCATTATTGAAAACCAGAAAAGCCACTTCAAGAAAAATCTACTACCTTACGTGGAGATTCTTTTTCACCTGGTATGAACACATCTACTTCATTCCTAGAGACTTCTTGCTACGTTGTATACTGGCTTTCCTTGACTAAAAGTTAGCTTTATGCACTCTTAAGGGACATGTTTCAGCCTTATTCTTTCTATTCCAAAAACCTTTGGCTTTACTCATGTCTTTCAGACAAGTTTCAGATTAGTGATCCTCTATTGTATGTAGCCCTTTCTAAATTTACACAAAGATAAAGTGGTCTGACATCCAAGACCCTCCTTTTTCCCTAAGCTTGATGTCGGCATTCCACCTTAATCAAGACATTGTCCTTCCTTCCATGCGTTCTGCTCCAGAGCATCCCAAGGAAATTGCCCTCTGTTGTTTGCACATTCTCTGAGCTATAATAGTCTATCTAAAAGCAACAGCCTCTATCTGAAATTAGGACTTTCTTTTTGTCTTGCCAACAGGGTCTTGGGAAACACTCTGCTTGCAAGCTCACTCTTGCTCATTGTAAGTGCTTATACTTAAAAGGATAAGGTACTTTCAGTGCTCACTCCACTAGAAGGGTGGGGTTTCCTGGATATTCAAATACTAAGGGGTTTATTTACTAAAGCTGGAGAGTCCAAAATCAGACTCCCTTCTGCATAGAAACCAATCAGCTTCCAGGTTTCATTGCCAAAGCTTCATTGAACAAGCTGAGGTTAGAAGCTGATTGGTTTCTATGCAGAAGGGATTTTGGACTCTCCAGCTTTAGTAAATAAACCCCTAAGTGTCTATTTCTCAGCTTTTTAAGGCTGCCACCTGGTCTTCAGTTCACACTATCTCCATGTTCTACCTGGTGGGTATAGGGGCAAAGAAAAAAAATGTTAAGCCAGCCCCGTATAACCCTGGTCCCAAATGTCTTCCTTCAGTTTTTTTTTGTTAGTGAAGTTGGGAGCTTTATCCTCTGCCCTGCTGTGGAAGTCTCTATAGTTTTTAATGTACGTTTTCTTTTCTTTAACCTCCCTAGCGGTCTGATTATGTTTATATTTCTGTGCTCAAAGCAGTACATTTTTTTGCATGGAAATATGTATTTTGTTTATTGTAGGCTGTAATTTTTAGGAATAACTCACTGAAATCTGTCCGAACAAGAGTCTAGTAAACATCCCGGGTATGATAAAACTTGAAACACGAAATCATAAATTTATAATTTATTAAATAATCATAAAAAATAATATAATAATAAATGTAATTAAATAATCAAACCAAAAACACTGAAATTTGAAATATAGCGCCAAGTTCACACATCACTGAGCAAAGTCGCAAAATCGTTTTCAGTGTCTGATGAGGAATTTCCCCCACAAATCATTATCACTCAATTCTGCAAGTGGTTCTGATTTACTATTGCTGTTCTCTAGCTGGCCTAAAACCGATTTTGACCTAAAGGGACGCTTTTTGGACGCCATGGACATTTCTCAGTTTCCAGGCAGAAAGAACAGTAAAAATGCAGGCAGGGCACAGGACAAAGCAGCAGCGCAGGTACTGCAAGTCACATAGATATACATGATTTTGCGCACATGTGCTGCCCTGTAGCAGTATTTCTGCTATAGGGCGGATGGGAAGCGGTTAATAGCAATCACAAGGAGTATAGACACTCAGATTGGCTTTTTAGATTTTGCCTGTGATCCACTCTAACCCCTGGTCTACATCTCTGCGGCCGTACGGGCCGTGTTTTACACGGCATGAGAGCCCATTCATTTGAATGAACTCCCTTGCCCATGACACACAGAAAAAGAAGTCCTTGCACTTCTTTGGAAAATGCAGCCCGCACGGGAACCTCGGTTCCCAGTACAGTTGCGTTTTCTAGTGCAGGTGGCGTGCCATTAGAACTAACGGCACCCGCCCGCGGGTCCACAATTCTCTGTGCAGGTGGTGCAGCTGCACGGATTTTCACAAGCCATGTAAGTGCACCTGGTGCATGCATGCGCATTGTCAAAGTGTCTAAACCGATCATTTCATAAAAATAGCTGGTCATGAGAGGGGTTAAAAAATAATCTGCACATCTGCAATATCCATTAGTTTATTAGGGCATTCCTTGAAATAATTTTCCCACCCGCGGGTCCACAATTCTCTGTGCAGGTGGTGCAGCTGCACGGATTTTCACAAGCCATGTAAGTGACAATGCGCATGCATGCACCAGGTACACTTACATGGCTTGTGAAAATCCGTGCAGCTGCACCACCTGCACAGAGAATTGTGGACCCGCGGGTGGGAAAATTATTTCAAGGAATGCCCTAATAAACTAATGGATATTGCAGATGTGCAGATTATTTTTTAACCCCTCTCATGACTAGCTATTTTTATGAAATGATCGGTTTAGACACTTTGACAATGCGCATGCATGCACCAGGTACAAAGTGTCTAAACCGATCATTTCATAAAAATAGCTGGTCATGAGAGGGGTTAAAAAATAATCTGCACATCTGCAATATCCATTAGTTTATTAGGGCATTCCTTGAAATAATTTTCCCTCCCGCGGGTCCACAATTCTCTGTGAAGGTGGTGCAGCTGCACTGATTTTTGTGCGGATCCCGCACAGATGTGAACCTAGGGTAATGAAAGCACGATCACAAGCCATGTAAGTGCACCTGGTGCGT
Organism: Staurois parvus; assembly: GCF_062004578.1. Classification (NCBI taxonomy): domain Eukaryota; kingdom Metazoa; phylum Chordata; class Amphibia; order Anura; family Ranidae; genus Staurois; species Staurois parvus. The sequence goes on along the minus strand of NW_028318388.1, from coordinate 1,577,425 downwards.
GCATGCGCATTGTCAAAGTGTCTAAACCGATCATTTCATAAAAATAGCTGGTCATGAGAGGGGTTAAAAAATAATCTGCACATCTGCAATATCCATTAGTTCATTAGGGAATTTCTTGAAATAATTTTCCAATTCAGCTACTGCAATTACCGTACCTGGTTATCTATCAAGCTGCAGCTGAAACCAGACTTGCAAGGAGAGTGCCTGTGCTGTAAACTGATTAACAGGAGGCATTTGATTGAACTTCCAGGGTGTAAAATGCTCTGGATGAACAACACTCGGGCAATATTCACTACTAGTAGTCAAAAAAGACGTCAGTTCTGCTAATATCTGCAGAACTGTTCCATTTGAAAAGAGGTATCAACCCCCCATAAACCATGCAGCAATTTAGCACAGCAGGGATAAGTTATTATTATTATTATTATACAGGATTTCTATAGTAGCAACAGTTTGCTCAGCGCTTTACAATATAATGGGAGACAATACAGCAACGATACAAGAGGGATAGGAGGGCCCTGATCCTTGGAGCTTACAATCTAATAAAAGATGCAGGCTGTTTTACAAATCTATTAGCAAGAAAAATGATTCCTGTGTAAGTATTTTTAAATGTTTGTCTAGAGTTGGACGTTAAAACAGAACATATTCTGCCGTTTCCCAAATGTTCCAGTCTAGGCCCCATGTCTTGCCCTACAGTTCGGAGTAAACTGGCGTCCCGTTAGATCATAACTTCCTCTCTTCATGTCATGCTTTAAACCTTTTTCCAGAGCAGTGACAAGCAGTTGATATATGGCTTCTATTAATGTATAATGTTAGACAATGTATGTTTGACAGCACTGTACAGAAATCATTCATCATACAAGGTCGGAGCCTTTCAGCTGTCTCTTAAAGGAAATCCTTGCTAATTCCAAGCTTGCTATAGCTTTGAGCATTATTAGGTGATTATCTAAACAATAATATTAGCCACGTTGATGCTAAATGTGTTATGTATTAATCCAGAAAATATTCCTTTTGTTATTTCAAGGTCTTTGAAACTTAATCTGAGGGGCTTTATGGGCGGCATTGGTTCTGGGTTGATACAATGGTGAAAGTTTCTTGTTTTAAAGGTTAGAAAAGCTGAGTGTTTTTCTGCTTTCTACAGCCCCATGTGTTGGGGGTTGATTTTACCCCAAGCTTTTAAATAGACTTCTCTTGTCAAAAACAAAAAGGTTCAAGACTGAATACACCTGAAACACACAGGAAAAATTTTCAAAATCACTTGTGAGCCCTGGTTCACATATGTGCGTTCCTGCGGTCTGGCGTTTTGCGTGGGCATGAGAGCCCATTCATTTTAATGGACTCCTGCTCCCCGGGACACACAGGGAAGAAGTCCCTACACTGCTTCTGAAAATGCAGCCTGCTCGGGGACCTCTGTTCCCAGTACGGTTGCGATTTCCAGTGCGGGCGGAGTGCCACTAGAATTAATGTGGCCCACCCACGGGTCCGCATTCCTCTGTGCGGGTGGTCGGCTGCACAGATTTTTGTGTGGATCTGCAGCGGCACCACCCGCACAGATGTGAACCTAGCCTAAACGCTCACACTCAGGTGTGAATTCAGCCTCAGTCAGGAAACTTTGAATACTCTGGAATTGTGCAAAAGGGAGACATTCCACTCACTTTGCCCTAATACAGATTTCTGGGCAAAATCATATCAAGATCTCATTATATGGGCAGCACAGTGACTAAATGGTTAGCACTTCTACCTGGCAGTACTCGGGTCGTTGCTTCAAATCTCAGCCACGGCACCACCTGCCTGCAGTTTGCATGTTCTCCCTGTGCCTGTGTGGGTTTCCTCCGGATACTCTGGTTTCCTCCCACACTCCAAAGACATGATGGTGGGTTAATTAGATCCTGTCTAAATTGTCCCTATTATGTGTATGTATGAATGTGAGTTAGGGACCTTAGATTGTACACCCCTTGAGGGTTAGGGACTGATGTGAATGTACAATACATATGTAAAGTGCTGCATAGATCGACAGCACTATACAAGCACCTGAAATAAATAATTATTAAGCCCCATATATGTGTGTAGATTGTTTTCAGAGTTTTATGATACACCGATGTTCCCAGTTGCAGACTCAGGTGCACCAGTGGGAAAAATAAACATCAACTGTAATTGTCCTGCCGACAACTGCAGCCAAGGGCAAGGGCAGCGCATATTGAAGTGCCATGAATAATTTTATTAAATATGAATGATAAAAAAAGTATGCACTAACACGCTTTAAACTGTCAGTGTGCCCATAATAAACAACAGCGGCCCCTCCTCCTTCTCCCCGCAGCCTTCTGGGACACATCACAGGTCCTAGAAGACCGTGGGACCAATCACAAAGTGCAGCGCGGCTCGAGCATGTGCAGTAGGGGACGGGCTGTGAAGCAGTCAGCAGCTATTTGTAGTTTCTGACTTTTATTTTTTTGGGGGGAGACGGTAGCTCTTCTTTAACCACTTGCCCTAAAGAGGATTTACCCCCCCTTCCTGACTAGGCCATTTTTTGCGATACGGTGCTGAGTTACTTTAACTGACAATTGCTCAGACATGCAACGATGTACATAAATGAAATGTATGTCATTTTTTTTTTCACACAAATAGAACTCTCTTTTGGTGGTATTTGATCACCTCTGCTTTTTTTTTATCTTTATAAACAAAAAAAATCAACAATTTTGAAAAAAAAACAGTATTTTTTACTTTTTGCTATAAAACACATCCAATAAGATATTAAAAAAGAACAAATTTCTTCATAAATGTAGGCCAAAATGTATTCTGCTATATGTCTTTGCTAAAATTCTATGACTGCTCTTTTTTTAATACTAGTAATTGTGGCGATCAGCGACTTATAACGGGACTGCAGCGGGCATTCTGACACTGGGGGAGAACAGACTAACTGCCACTGACATCCCCAGTGACACCAATCACTGACACTGTACTAATGACACTGAGCAGGAAGGGGTTAACATCTGGGGCGTTCAAAGGGTTAACTGTGTGTTGTGTTTCTTTTACTGTGTGCACTGTGTTGTGTTTTACTAGGGAGACATGCTGCTTTGTATTTCTCTGCTGTGCAGAGAGATACAAAGCAGCATGTCCATGTTGACAGGGGAGAGACCTGTGTTTACACACAGGTCTCTCTCTGTCAGCTTTCCCTGACAATCACCGAGTGCCGGAAGTTAATTGCCGCTGGGACCCAGTGATTGACATCTCTAGCCGCCAATAGCGGCGTGGGTAGGGCGGAGAATGCAAATCATGTGTGTGTGTACATATATATATATATATATATATATATATGTATATGTATGTATATATATGATTTTGCGCAGCCCTGCCACCCTGTAGCAGTACTTCTGCTATAGGGCAGAGGTCAAGTGGTTCCTATCAAGGATCAGATTTTGGTCCATATCACATCAGACTGTTACTGTTGCTTTTAATGCAAATGTGTTATGAGAGAAATAAAATGGTATCCATTGCAGTCTCCTTTGTAAAAATTGGGTTTGAGAATCAAGCTGACCTTCTGGCTTTAAAACTTGTTGAGTTGTTGACCCAGATCCAGCTTGCATATTGCGATCTCAGATTTTGCTGGCTACATTTCTTTTACAGTAAATAAGACTGCAGTTAAGCCAAGGTATCAGCATGAATGTTGGCAGTTTTGTTTGCAAAGGATGTCAGCAAAAGCCTGTGTTGCATTGTGATGTATTACTTTCATATTAGGTTCTCTATAATGATAATCTATTTTTGTTTAAATTCTTATGTAACCTGGTGCATATTTTGTAAATCAAGGTTTAGTATTTTTTAGTTTATTTTTGCTAGGGTTGCACCGATACTGGTATTGGTGCTGATACTAAGCATCCTCGTCTGGAATATGCAGTTCAGTTTTGGGTACCAATTCACAAAAAAAACATTGGGGAACTGGAGAAAGTACAGAGAAGGGCAACCAATGATCTCCATGTATAATACATAAGGGGTGATATGATCTCCATGTATAATACATAAGGGAGGATATGATCACCATGTATAATACATAAGGGGGGATATGATCTCCATGTATAATACATAAGGGGGGATATGATCTCCATGTATAATACATAAGGGGGGTGATATGATCTCCATGTATAATACATAAGGGGGGATATGATCTCCATGTATAATACATAAGGGGGGATATGATCACCATGTATAATACATAAGGGGGGATATGCTCTCCGTGTATAATACATAAGGGGGATATGATCTCCATGTATAATACATAAGGGGGGATATGATCTCCATGTATAATGCATAAGGGGGGATATGATCTCCGTGTATAATACAAAAGGGGGGATATGATCTCCATGTATAATACATAAGGGGGGGATATGATCTCCATGTATAATACATAAGGGGGGATATGATCTCCATGTATAATGCATAAGGGGGGATATGATCTCCGTGTATAATACAAAAGGGGGGATATGATCTCCATGTATAATACATAAGGGGGGGATATGATCTCCATGTATAATACATAAGGGGGATATGATCTCCATGTATAATACATAAGGGGGGGGGATATGATCTCCGTGTATAATACATAAGGGGGATATGATCTCCATGTATAATACATAAGGGGGGATATGATCTCCGTGTATAATGCATAAGGGGGGATATGATCTCCGTGTATAATACAAAAGGGGGGATATGATCTCCGTGTATAATACAAAAGGGGGGATATGATCTCCGTGTATAATACAAAAGGGGGGATATGATCTCCATGTATAATACATAAGGGGGATATGATCTCCATGTATAATACATAAGGGGGGATATGATCTCCATGTATAATACATAAGGGGGGATATGATCTCCATGTATAATACATAAGGGGGGATATGATCTCCGTGTATAATACATAAGGGGGGATATGAATGATCTCCGTGTATAATACATAAGGGGGGATATGATCTCCGTGTATAATACATAAGGGGGGATATGATCTCCATGTATAATACATAAGGGGGGATATGATCTCCATGTATAATACATAAGGGGGGATATGATCTCCATGTATAATACATAAGGGGGGATATAATCACCATGTATAATACATAAGGGGGGATATGATCTCCATGTATAAATACATCAGTGGTTCATATAGTGAACTCTGTGTAGAGTTATTCCCCCTGAGGTCATCACAGAGGACAAGGGGGCGCTCTTTACATCTGGAAGAAAAGAAATGTAATCTCCAAATACGGAAAGGTTTCTTCACAGTGAGAGCTGTGAGAATGTGGAATTGACTCCCTCAAGAGTTGGATTGCTTTTGAAAAAAAGTCCAGGATTCTTTCTTAGATACACAGAATATAACTGGATACTAACATTTAGAGGCAGGGGTGGACTGACCATTTGGAAACTCGGGCACTGCCCGAGGGCCCAGGGTCAGTGGGGGGCCCCATGAGATGCCCCTGGTACCTTTTTCATAGGCTTTTTTGAGTTTGGGCAAGGACACAGGGGCCCCATGATCCCCTATTGCCCGGAGGCCCCATGAGTTGTCAGTCCACCCCTGTTTATAGGTAAAGTTGATCCAGGGAATATTCGATTGCCTCTCGGGGTATCAGGAAGACATTTTTTTCCCTGCAGGAGCAAATTGGATCATGCTTTGCTGGGTTTTTTTGTCTTCCTCTGGATCAACTGTTGGTATAGGATTATAACTTTTTTTTTTTTTTTTTCACGGTTGAACTGGATGGACTTTTGTCTTTTTTCAGCCAGACTAATTATATAACTATGTAATTATGTATGAGTACTTATGCGAATGCTCCGATACCTAAAGCCAGAGGTGGCTCTCCAATTAGGCTAAATAGGTGGTAGCCTAAGGCCTTACGCTCAGAGGGGCCTCGCGGGTGCCTAATTTGCTTAATGCAGCCAGCTGCCGGCTTGAAAGTGATGCAGCAGTTCTGTAGCTGCTGATCATTTTCATGGAGCCGGCAGAGTGGTTGGACATGTTCAGTTTAGTGTGTATTGCTAGAGAGGTTTTTTTTTTCTTTTCTGCTTTTCTTGGGAGAGTGCTTGTGATCAGCACAGGGCCAAAAAGCACTGTCCAGACAGAGGTCAGGGGTTCTGCATCTTCCTAGAGCAGAATGAAAACTCCTCCTACAAGCTTTAAGTGCCCGGCTGGACACTGATAGAAGTCATAAGATGGCTCTAACTGCTGATGAGAAAAGGTATTTAGCTGTTTATATTTACTAAAATAATTACACTTCTATGCTCTGTGTACTGTGGGAGACCAAATATGGTGAATGCAGGGTCCTGGGAGACCAGATATAGTGAATGTAGGGTCCAGGGAGACTGGATATAGTGAATGCAGGGTCCGGGGACAGCGGATATAGTGAATGCAGGGTCTGGGAGACCAGATATAGTGAATGCAGGGTCCGGGGAGACCGGATATAGTGAATGCAGGGGCCGGGGGGAGACCGGATATAGTGAATGCAGGGGCCGGGGGGAGACCGGATATAGTGAATGCAGGGGCCGGGGGGAGACCAGATATAGTGAATGCAGGGTCCTGGGGAGACCATATATAGTGAATGCAGGGTCCGGGGAGACCAGATATAGTGAATGCAGGGTCCGGGGAGACCGGATATAGTGAATGCAGGGTCAGGGGAGACCGGATATAGTGAATGCAGGGTCCGGGGAGACCGAATGTAGTGAATGCGGGGTCCGGGGAGACCGGGTAGAGTGAATGCAGGGTCCGGGGAGACCGGGTAGAGTGAACGCAGGGTCCGGGGAGACCGGGTAGAGTGAACGCAGGGTCCGGGGAGACCGGGTAGAGTGAACGCAGGGTCCGGGGAGACCGGGTAGAGTGAACGCAGGGTCCGGGGAGACCGGGTAGAGTGAACGCAGGGTCCGGGGAGACCGGGTAGAGTGAACGCAGGGTCCGGGGAGACCGGGTAGAGTGAACGCAGGGTCCGGGGAGACCGGGTAGAGTGAACGCAGGGTCTGGGTTGAGCGGGTAGAGTGAATGCAGGGTCCTGGGTTTAGTAACACTTTAAATATTTATTTACAGTAAAATGTCCCCAGTCAAAAAGAAATTTAAATAAAATTACATTTGTTAGTATTACAACATAGCAAAAATAAAAACATTAGCAGCAGTCATACGCACTCCATGCTGCCATGGTGGTATCTGGATGTTGGAAACGTCTTGTCATTTTTCTGACAAACTTACTACTCAGGTAAAAATCCCAGCAGTCAGTTATTATAGGAGGGAATTGGTGTATGATAATCCTGTCAGCTCTGTTTGTTAATGGACACCAAGGAACACCGGCTCCTTTCTGGTTACATGAAGCTTCCTTTCCCAGCAATTGTAAAGTTTGTTTCCATGACAACCTTTGTGAGACTGAAGGACACGCTTCTTTACTGAATGCAAAATAGAAAAAAAAAGTGTATCAATAAAATATAGCATTTTCTTATGAAGAATCCTTACCAATCAATTTGCAGATTTAATTATCACTTTTGGCTCTCTGGTACTAAAATGTTTGCAAGTAAAACCAGTCTGACAGGAATTTGTTTATCTGCTTTTTACACAAGCAGTTGTACTCTCTCTTATTTACTTAGTCTTACTTATTCTGCAGTTTTACACCTTTTATGAGGTGAGTGAGATTTAAAATAGAAAATAGATTTTTTTATTATTTTTTGTAGTTTCGTCTGATACCTTCAAATTACACACAGAGGGAATGAGTTGCTAAAGACAGATAGGCCATTAACATTGCAAGGGAATTTTCACTTTGTAGGGGCTTAGTAAATGTGGTCAAAGGTCACTTTTGTCAAGAATACTCAATCACATGCAAGGGAAAAGAAACAGCATAATTGCTTGCACATGATTGGACGATGGAAGTCTGCAGATCTTCACCTCATTCGCTAAGGGTTAGGGTTATGGATTGAGGGGAGGGGCCTGGTTATGGATGTGGAAGGGGGGTGAACCCCATCCTGTTTTTTCTGTCATTTTTAACTGCTTCCCACCCGCAATGTACTGTGGATAGGCGGTAGCTGCAGAGAAAGTGGCGTACCCGTACGTCCAGGGGCGGACTGACAACTCATGGGGCCCCCGGGCAATAGGGGATCATGGGGCCCCTGTGTCCTTTCCCAAACTCAAAAAAGCCTATGAAAAAGGTACCAGGGGCATCTCATGGGGCCCCCTACTGACCCCGGGCCCTCAGGCAGTGCCCAAATTTCCAAATAGTCAGTCCGCCCCTGCGTACGTCGCTTTGCTCTTTTCGGGTTTAGAGCGAGCATGTGTGCGCCCCCCCCCCCCCCGCTGACCCCTGCTGTCATTCATTGTAGGAGGTATATGCAGGTCTTGGCCAGTGATTTTGGCTGGGACTCTGCCGATCTCCTACAGCAAATGGAGATGCGATGCAGAGCTGTGCCTGTATTTGTAAATACAGGCACAGAATCTAGCTGATTCTTCGCTCCCGGGAACCATTTTGTTCCACGGAATGAAGAAAGAGACATCACACATGAGTAAAAGCAGCGCACTTCACCCACACACGTTAGACATAATTTAACCCCTTGATTGACACATTTAACCTTTTGATTGCCCCCTGCCACCCTGCCAGTGCCATTAGTACAGTGTCAGTGTACAGTATTTTTCACTGATCACTGTATTAGTGCCACTAGCGATGTCAGATAGTCTCAGGGTCAGTTAGCGTCCCTCCCAGCTAGGGTCAGCTAGCGTTAGATTGATTGCTTATTGCCGCGCCCTAAATGTGAGATATGAATACTTCCAGAAATAATGAACAATCCAAGTCAATTTATTACAACTCCAAAATAAATCAATAATAGAATGTGAAAAAACAAAAAAATGTGAAAAAAATATCATAGTATAAGTAATTTAAATAATACAAATGAATAGTGTCCAAAAAAAGTCTATATAAATTCGATTAAAGTTGATTAGTCAAACAAGATTGCAGATGGTATATATATAAAAATGCAGCGCTTGAAAAAAGTGAATATAAAACACAGTTCAGTGAAAAAAGGTGCTCCGTATATCCTAGTGCAGATGGTAAAGATTTACACTAACCAGATAGCGTAAAATAATACGCATGTATATATGTATCCTGTGGAGTCCCCTTCTCCCCTCAGATCTGGTCAGATAAATAACCAGATCTGAGGGGAGAAGGGGACTCCACAGGATACATATATACATGCGTATTATTTTACGCTATCTGGTTAGTGTAAATCTTTACCATCTGCACTAGGATATACGGAGCACCTTTTTTCACTGAACTGTGTTTTATATTCACTTTTTTCAAGCGCTGCATTTTTATATATATACAATTTGTGGGACTTTATATGCGTTTTTCCTGTATGTTCAGCTGCTGCCAATACTGATGAGCGCTTACTGTATATTTTATTCTAAGATTGCAGATGGATTCTTGCTGGAATATAGATACTTATATGCGCTCATTATAAATTTGCACTTATATGCAAATTTATATAGACTTTTTTTGGACACTATTCATTTGTATTATTTAAATTACTTATACTATATTTTTTTCCACTTTTTTTGTTTTTTCACATTTTATTATTGATTTATTTTGAAGTTGTAATAAGTTGACTTGGATTGTTCATTATTTCTGGAAGTATTCATATCTCACATTTAGGGCGCGGCAATAAGCAATCAATTTACTGTATATTACTACAAAACACATTTATATGAGGATGTGAATAGATGCCTGCTGACCTATATATTTAATTACTATCTCATACCTCAGTGGCTCGCTAGTAATTATAATATATATTATTAGCGTTAGATTGCCTGCACACTATCGCACTCACGCTATAGGTCGCTGATCACCGTCAGACTATAATTGGTCATAGCGATCACATGATACCCCAGCCGTTCACAGCGGCTGGGTACCGACCACTGTAGATCATGGGATGGTGCTGCTGGGTGCCCCAGGGGGCACGGCAGTGCACATGTGCTCAGTGACGTACCAGTACATTGCTTAGCCTGGAGTAAATGTACTGTGGGCGTGTGGCAAGTGGTTAAAGTCTAATGCAGCCTTTCTCAACCAGGGTGTCCAGGCACCCTGGGGTGCCTTCAGGCCTTTTCAGGCAAAATGCTCAAAAAACTGCCCATAATTTGTATAAAAACCAGCAAGTAGATCAAGCCAGCCTTTCAGTTACACAGTCATAGGTTTTCTTTGTTCACTTTTACAACCTGCCAGCTGCCGGCATCCTAGCAACCAATTACATGATTAGTTGATAAGGAGGACATTGAGCGCCTGCACAGCATCCTTGTTTGCCCCTCTTTGTCAGCAGTGGGGTCACATTAGCTGAGTGAGGGAGAGAAACTGAGGGAGAAATACTGGAATACTAGTCAGTACCCGTTTGCAAAGGAATATTTGCTTTGGAAGAATAAATCCCCTCCAACATTGGGTGTCCTATGTGTGTGGATGTTGCCAGGGGTGGACTGACAACTCATGGGGCCCCCTGGCAATAGGGGATCATGGGGCCCCTGTGTCCTTGCCCAAACTCAAAAAAGCCTATGAAAAAGGTACTAGGGGCATCTCATGGGGCCCCCTACTGACCCTGGGCCCTCGGGCAGTGCCCGAGTTTCCAAATGGTCAGTCCGCCCCTGGATGTTGCTGCATTATGTAAAACTATTGGAATCATTTTTTACATTTTAGAATGGGGTGCCTTCAGATTGTTCATAATTTTAAAGGGTGCTTTGACTGAAAAAAGGTTGAGAAACACTGGTCTAATGTACTAAAGTGGACAAAAAAAGTATGCTGTCACCAGGAAAAACAGGGTTAACTAAAAGCTTAAAGCGAAGTTCCACCCAAAAGGGGAAGTTCCGCTTTAATGCTTTGTCCCCTGCTCCCCAATAAGGATCGACACTACGGGGCCATTCACAAAGTGCAGCACTTCTCGCGCATGCGCAGTAGGCACCCGGCTGTGGAGCCGCAAGCTGTCACAGCCGGGTGCCCACACTAAAGATGCCGGCACCAGGGAGAGAAGACGGCCGGTGAAACCAGTCGTGTTGAGGACACCGCTGGACCGAGGGACAGGTAAGTGGTTATATTTTAAAAGTCAGCAGCTACAGTTTTTGTAGCTGCTGACTTTTTTTTTTTTTTTTTTTTGCTGGAGCTCTGCTTAAGTACTTCATGTCTTAGCATAGCACAAATTGATGCTAAAATGTTCAGCATTCTGATGCAACCTCCCTACTGAAGGCTACCTGCATAAGGCCCAAGAGAAGAAGCTGTGGAGATGATTATGCATATTTTGCATTTGCCTTTTTTATGATTTTGCTTCCTGTCTGCAAAGGTGCATAGCAGATACGCTGATGAAAAAAATCTACGAGGGATTCAGTAGCCAAATTGTTTGTTTGTTATAGGACTGTATAGTGTTCTATGATATATTTGTACAGGTTTACAGGGTTCTGTGATCTATGATTCTGAAAGGTGACACAAGGGGGAGATAGCCACAATAGATATTTTATGCTGCTGATAGAAAGGGGAAGCTTAGTGTGCTGAGCTGGTTTATACTATTTTCTACATGGCATACCGCATATATGTGAATGGGGTAATATTAAAGTGTTACTAAACCCCAGACCCTGCATTCACTATATCTGGTCTCCCCGGACCCTGCATTCACTATATCTGGTCTCCCCGGACCCTGCATTCACTATATCTGGTCTCCCCGGACCCTGCATTCACTATATCTGGTCTCCCCGGACCCTGCATTCACTATATCTGGTCTCCCCGGACCCTGCATTCACTATATCTGGTCTCCCCGGTCCCTGCATTCACTATATCTCGTCTCCCCGGACCCTGCATTCACTATATCTGGTCTCCCAGGACCCTGCATTCATTATATCTGGTCTCCCCGGACCCTGCATTCACTATATCTGGTCTCCCCGGACCCTGCATTCACTATATCTGGTCTCCCCGGACCCTGCATTCACTATATCTGGTCTCCCCGGACCCTGCATTCACTGTCTGGTCTCCCCGGACCCTGCATTCACTATGTCTGGTCTCCCCGGACCCTGCATTCACTATGTCTGGTCTCCCCGGACCCTGCATTCACTATGTCTGGTCTCCCCGGACCCTGCATTCACTATGTCTGGTCTCCCCGGACCCTGCATTCACTATGTCTGGTCTCCCCGGACCCTGCATTCACTATATCCGCTCTCCCTGGACCCAGCATTCACTATATCTGGTCTCCCAGGACCCTGCATTCACTATATCTGGTCTCCCACAGTACACAGAACATGGAAATGCAATTATTTTAGTAAATATAAACTGCTAAATACCTTTTCTCATCATAAGTATAGAGCAGTCTTGTGACTTCTTTCAGTGTCCAGCTGAGCACTGGTTAAAGCTTGTAGGAGGTGTTTTCTTTCTGCTCTAGAAGGATGCAGGGCCCTTGACTTCTGTCTGGACAGTGCTGATTGGCCCTGTGCTGATCACAGGCACTCTCCCATTAAAAATGCAAAGGATTAACCCCTTAGGTTCCACAGTGAGTATAACAAGCATGCTTTACTGCATATACAGACTGATTGTACTGTTGTGGGTTTAGTAACACTTTAAATTAAAATTCAGTTAAAATGAAAAAGCTAGCATGAATTCATATAAAAATAGCCAGTCCACCAACCAAATGTTTTTAGCCTAGTATTGCGCAAAGTGGAACTATACTTACCTTCCCCGAAGCGATGCACTGCGTGTGCCTTTCCTTGCCATTGCAGACATCTGTGCTGGTTTTCCTCTGAGCTTTGGCTCTTCAGCCAACTTGATTACTTGTGCCAGGATAACATAACACCTGTGCATGCATGGGAGAGTTCATTCATCACATCAGATGTCGATATTGTACATTTCCATTAAGAAGGTGAACAGACAGGTAATAATCCTTTAGCCTGGGTTCACACTAATGTGGTGCGGTACATTGCATGTGATTTGTACAGGAACCGAACCGCATTCCTAAGCAAATCACATGCGATCCGTGTGCGCTGCGATTGGAGCCATACATTACACAGGTGAAACTCAAAAAATTAGAATATCGTGCAAAAGTTCATTAATTTCAGTGCAGCAACTTAAAAGGTGAAACTAATATATGAGATAGACTCATTACATGCAAAGCAAGATAGTTCAAGCCGTGATTTGTCATCATTGTGATGATTATGGCTTACAGCTCATGAAAACCCCAAATCCACAATCTCAGAAAATGAGAATATTCCATACAATCAATAAAACAAGGATTGTACATAGAATAATATTGGACCTCTGAAAAGTATAAGCATGCATATGTACTCAGTACTTGGTTTGGGCCCCTTTTGCAGCAATTACTGCCTCAATGTGGCGTGGCATGGAAGCTATCAGCCTGTGGCACTGCTGAGGTGTTATGGAAGACCAGGATGCTTCAATAGCGGCCTTCAGCTCTTCTGCATTGTTCGGTCTCATGTCTCTTATCTTTCTCTTGGCAATGCCCCATAGATTCTCTATGGGGTTCAGGTCAGGTGAGTTTGCTGGCCAATCAAGCACAGTAATCCCACGGTCGTTGAACCAGGTTTTGGTGCTTTTGGCAGTGTGGGCGGTGCCAAGTCCTGCTGGAAAATGAAGTCAGCATCCCCAAAAAGCTTGTCTGTGGAAGGAAGCATGAAGTGCTCCAAAATCTCCTGGTAGACAGCTGCATTGATCCTGGACTTAATGAAGCACAGTGGACCAACACCAGCAGATGACATGGCTCCCCAAATCAACACAGACTGTGGAAACTTCACACTGGACTTCATGTATCTTGCTGTGTGTGCCTCTCCATTCTTCCTCCATACTCGGGGTCCTCGGGCCTCTCCACTCTTCCTCCATACTCGGGGTCCTTGTGCCTCTCCATTCTTCCTCCATACTCGGGGTCCTTGTGCCTCTCCATTCTTTCTCCATACTCGGGGTCCTTGGGCCTCTCCATTCTTCCTCCATACTCTGGGTCCTTGGTTTCCAAATAAGATGCAAAAGTTGCTCTCATCAGAAAAGAGGACTTTGGACCACTGAGCAACAGACCAGGTCTGTTTTTCTTTAGCCCAGGTAAGACGCTTCTGACGTTGTTTGTTTTTCAGGAGCGGCTTGACAAGAGGAATACGACATTTGAAGCCCATGTCCGTCTGTGTGTGGTGGCTCTTGATGCACTGACTCCAGCCTCAGTCCACTCCCTGTGAAAGTCCCCAACACTTTTGAATGGCCTTTTCCTGACAATCCTCTTCAGGCTGCGGTCATCCCTGCTGCTTGTGCACCTTTTTCTTCCACACTTTTCCCTTCCACATAACTTTCCATTAATGTGCTTTGATACATCACTTTGGGAACATCCAACTTCCTTTGCAATTACCTTTTGAGGCTTTCCTTCCTTATGGAGGGTGTCAATGATGGTTTTCTGCACAACTGTCAGGTCAGCAGTCTTTCCCATGATTGTGATTCCTACTGAACCAGACTGAGAGACCATTTAAAGGCTCAGGAACCCTTTGCAGGTGTTATGGCTTAATTATCTGATTAGAGTGGGACACTTTGAGCCGAGAATATTGCACCTTTTCACAATATTCTCATTTTCTGAGATTGTGGATTTGGGGTTTTCATGAGCTGTAAACCATAATCATCACAATGATGACAAATCACGGCATGAACTATCTTGCTTTGCATGTAATGAGTCTATCTCATATATTAGTTTCACCTTTTAAGTTGCATTACTGAAATAAATTAACTTTTGCAAGATATTCTAATTTTTCGAACTTCACCTTTTTTTTGGGTCCGCGCTAGAATCGGATCCCATGGGTATTCACACCCATGTGATCCAATTCTGCACATGGCACTGCGTTTTGTGGACCAATTTTGAGGTGTTCTTAACTTAACATACACACCCGCAGCAGTTTGCATGAACATGGTGCGGAATTTGCACAGAAAATGCTGCAAATTCCTCACCGCGTCAGTGTGAACCCAGCCTTATTGCAGAATAGACCATGGGGAAATTTACTAAGGCTGGTGTACACAGAATCTGCTGCAGCTGTGCATAGGAACCAATCCGCTTTTAACTTCAGCTTGTTCAATTACAGTAAGTCCTCATGCACCCCGGACATTTTTACAGCGGCCGTTTTTTGCTTTTGTCGTTTTTTTTTCTACAGCTAGTAAACCCCCCAGCATGTTATCTTATGTGTCCATGCACACATAGACTATAATCAACGTTTTTTGGCTGGAACTTTTTTTGGCTGAAAAAAAACTCAGGACTAGTGGGTTTCTAGAGGACTTTCTTAGCTGTAGAAACGCTCTAATGCTGAAAAATGATGTAAAACGCCGCAAATGAGCGTTTTTGGACTTTTTTGATTTTTTTTTTGTCTTAATTGCTAAACACAAACGTGGGAAAGCGATGCTAATCATGGCAAAACGCCGGTAAATGCTAAAGTAAAAATTCTTAGAAAAAGCTGAAAAACTCACATTTTTAATGTGACTTTACACAGCTAACGTTACCAGCATTATCAAAATGTCCCGTGTGCATGAGGACTGACCCTAGGTTCACATATGTGCAGGTGGTGCCGCTGCGGATTCGCACAGAGAAATGCAGACTCGCGGGCGGGTGCCATTAGTTCTAATGGCATGCCGCCCCACTCAAAAACGCAACCGTACTGGGAACCGAGGTTCCAGTGCGGGCTGCATTTTCCAAAGAAGTGCAGGGACTTCTTTCCCTGCGTGTCACAAGCACGGGAGTCCATTCAAATGAATAGGCTCTCATGCCCGTGCAAAACGCTGCCCGCACGGCCGCATAGATGTGAACTGGGGGTAAAGCTTTGACAATAAAACCTGGAAGCTGATTGGTTATTTTGCACATCTGCACAAAATTCTTTGTGCACCAGTTTTAGTAAATCACCCTCCCCATGTCTCTTCTGCAATAAAAGGTAGCCCGCTTGCCCTTTTTAATTTTTTCTAAGGCCTTTGCAGCCACTTTTTAGGGGCGTCAAGCATTTTTTGTTTTATTTCTACTGCTTTCAAACAACCCTCTGTTATCCTATGTGTCCATGCACACATAGACTTTTAAAAGCTTTTAGTAGCAATAGCGTTTACCAGCAGGAAAAAACCCAAGGCCAATGTGTCCAGGAGCAGCAGCGTTTTTGTAGAAAAACCGCTTGACACGGCTAAACGCGCTTAGACGCTGAGCGCGTTTAGCGATTGAGTGTTAATTCTGTTCAATGCCCAGAATAAATTATTGTTCTGGCTAATTAAATGAATTAAGGCCCAAGCGCTTGACACTTGTAAAGGAGTGTAAATAATAATTCCACTTGAACAGAAAAAAAGAGCTAAACAAAATGCAAATCGTGGTAAAAACTCAACCTACACGTGTAGAAAAACACAAAATGAACTGCAAAAAGCACTGCGAAATGGACAAAAAGCAAACTGCATAGGTGTGAATGGAGCCTTAATAGGGACATGTGCGTTCCACTGCATTTTTGGTGCATTCCAGTGTGTTTTTGATGTGTTTTACTGCATTCCAGTACAGTTCTGTGCAGGAAAAATGCAACCTGTTCTACTTTATTTTCTGCAACCGGAACACCCTGGAACTGCAAGCACTGATGTGAACTATGACATTGACAACCATATAACCTACTTTCTGTGCATTTTAGATGCAAAAAAAAAGTATGTAGCGTGAACTGGTCTCTAAAAATATGATCACCCCCAGATAAAGACTAATTCTGTACAAGGGAAGGTTTTTCATATAGTTATTTTGTTGTTAATGCATAAGGCTGGCCATACATTATACAATTTTCTTGAGAATTTTGCGTTAGATTTACAAAAAAACATATAATAGGAGGTCAAATCTAAGCAACACTTTCAATTGTATACAATTAGGCAGGCTCTTGTACTACATAGTTGAAGGTAAACCTAATGGAAATTGGACAGAAAATTCTAAGAAAATTGTATAGTGTACGGTCAACCATGACATTTTTTTTCTCCCATGTGTAATGCAGGCCATAGATGGGTTGAAAATCGGCTGATTTTTCGACCGAAAATAAAATCGGCCGATTTTCGGATCGTTAGTGGGCTAAATGTTCACCCGTTTTTCGGTATTTTGGCAGATTTTTTTTATCGGTAAAGTTGGAAAAAAATCGGCCGATTTTGCAGATCGGCCGATTTTTCGCGGCAATGATGGGCAAATTGGCCGATCTTTTACCGATAAAAAAAATCTGCGCATGAGCCGTGACCTGCAAGAGGAAGACAAAAAGAAGAGGATGAAGAAGAAGAAGAGGAAGAGGATGAAGAAGAAGAAGAAGAAGAGGAAGAGGATGAAGAAGAAGAGGAAGAGGATGAAGGAGAAGAGGATGAAGGAGAAGAGGATGAAGGAGAAGAGGATGAAGGAGAAGAGGATGAAGGAGAAGAGGATGAAGGAGAAGAGGATGAAGGAGAAGAGGATGAAGGAGAAGAGGATGAAGGAGAAGAGGATGAAGGAGAAGAGGATGAAGGAGAAGAGGATGAAGGAGAAGAGGATGAAGGAGAAGAGGATGAAGGAGAAGAGGATGAAGGAGAAGAGGATGAAGGAGAAGAGGATGAAGGAGAAGAGGATGAAGGAGAAGAGGATGAAGGAGAAGAGGATGAAGGAGAAGAGGATGAAGGAGAAGGGGAAGAGAAGAAGAGGATGAAGAAGAAGAGGAGGATGAAGAAGAGGAAGTCCAGTCCGGCAAAAAGTGTCCCTGCAGAGAGCTCTGCTATTTCTTTGACAGTTCCTTGACATTTATAGCGGTTGCAACAATGTATCTATTTGTATCCATTTAGGCTACAGATGTTTTTATTCGGAAACAGATACATTGTTGCAACCGCTATAAATGTCAAGGAACTGTCAAAGAAATAGCAGAGCTCTCTGCAGGGACACTTTTTGCCGGCTGTAGACGGGATGAAAATCGGCCGATTTTGTTTTTTTTTTTTTTTTTTTTACAGTTTCTGGTAACGTCGGCCGTTTGAACGACCGATTTTTCGGTTTTTTAAAGAAAAATTGACCGATTTGTGACCCGTCTATGGCCTGCATTAATCTCACTAATTGATAACCAGCACTAGAAAGAGCTCATGAGAATCCCAGCGGCAGCAATCTACTGATTTTTGCTGCTGGGTTTGTCAGCTGCAAGCAGATCCCATTGCCCACCGAGCGAGTCCACTGCAGTGGTCGGTGACCACAGCTGTTTGTGCATGTTTGCAGTTGTGCAGTGATCACAGCTGGACATACTTTGCACGTGCAGTAGATTTTTTTCCTCTGGGATTCGCATCGTGCCTATACTGCATTTGCTTGTAGTTTGCAAATTGGCTGGTTCTGTATAATACCTCTGTAACATTTGCAGATATAGATTGCCAACTCATATGTTGTCAATGGCTTCACTAAAAAATTTTTGTTCTAAAATGGTATTTTTTTTTGTAGTTAGTTTTTACCTCCCATTTACATCGATACGACTTGTGATGTGTTTTGACAGCTTAAATCGCGTGACAAGTCGCATCCAATGATCTGCCTTGGAACCGTTCTAATTGGTGTGACTCCAACTCCAAGTCGGGGTCTCACTGATTTAAAAAGTATTTCCTTCACTACTGGTGACTTCTGGTGCGACTTGCATAGACATCTGTGCATGAAGTCGCATGGATGTCTTACAAGTCGCACCTGAAGTCGCACTGACATCCAACTTTGAACGTCGTATTCAGGGTGAACCCAGGCTAATAGTATGTATGTAATCTATATGTAAACTGCTCAAAGAAATTAAAAGAACAATTTTTAATCAGAGTATAGCATCAAGTCAATTAACTCCTGGGATATTGATCTAGTCAGTTAAGTAGCAGACAGCAGGGACGGACTGACCATTTGGAAACTCGGGCACTGCCCGAGGGCCCGGGGTCAGTAGGGGGCCTCATGAGATGCGCTGGTACCTTTTTCATAGGCTTTTTTGAGTTTGAGCAAGGACACAGGGGCCCCATGATCCCCTATTTCCCGGGGGCCCCATGAATTGTCAGTCCGCCTCTGGGATAGCGCTGCTTGCCTCATGCCGTCCTTCAGCCTCCTGAGATACATCACATGTCCCAGGAAGCTGCAGAGCCTTTCACAGATTTTATTTTTATTTACCTGCAAAAAAATGTGCATTTATTATTTTTGGTAAAAAGGTGAGCTTATCTTTTAAGTCAATTAACGAAAAATATGATGAAAATCAATTCCAATTTTCAGTTAGTCGACTAACATCTCCAGTACATGTTAGTCGACTACAGATTCATGGGCTTAGTTAAATTGTAATGCATTATTTAAGCATTTCTCTAGAATTTATACTCCTAGAGAAAAAATCTAATAACATGTTGTTATTTATGGCATTAAGGTTTAAACATACACTACAGACACAGATTTAGCCATTGTGATATATAAAGTCTTCATAAATAATACCAAGTTTAAAAAAAAATAGCTTTTTTGACAAACAAAAATACAAAAGTAAAATATAAAAAAACCCAAAAAACTGTAAACTCTATTGGCTGTAATGCAAGGTTGCAAGTGGGGATGGGGAAATAAATGGGAGTGAGGGAGTGCACAGGTCAGGGTGCATTATACTCTGGGGACGGGGAGTTGACCTGGAAGTGGGGATGGGGAAGTAAATGGGAGTGAGGGAGTGCACAGGTCAGGGTGCATTATACTCTGGGGATGGGGAGGTGACCTGCAAGTGGGGATGGGGAAGTAAATGGGAGTGAGGGAGTGCACAGAGCAGGGTGCATTATACTCTGGGGATGGGGAGGTGACCTGCAAGTTGGGATGGGGAAGTAAGTGGGAGTGAGGGAGTGCACAGGTCAGGGTGCATTATACTCTGGGGATGGGGAGGTGACCTGCAAGTGGGGATGGGGAAGTAAATGGGAGTGAGGGAGTGCACAGAGCAGGGTGCATTATACTCTGGGGATGGGGAGGTGACCTGCAAGTGGGGATGGGGAAGTAAATGGGAGTGAGGGAGTGCACAGAGCAGGGTGCATTACACTCTGGGGATGGGGAGGTGACCTGCAAGTGGGGATGGGGAAGTAAATGGGAGTGAGGGAGTGCACAGGTAAGAGTGCATTATACTCTGGGGATGGGGAGGTGACCTGCAAGTGGGGATGGGGAAGTAAATGGGAGTGAGGGAACGAACAGGGCTGAGAACTGTACGGTCTGTGGGAGGCTGTTATTTTACACAATGCAAAGCACTGCTACCTTGCTGGAAGGGGAAACACTCACCAGGTCGCATCCAGACAAATACAAATCCAACAGAGGAGTTTGTCTTCTGTGGTTTGCAAGGCAGTGTTCCAGAACTCCCAGGCAGCAGGCAAACAGAGGGAGCCTGCACCTTTCGGCCAATACTTGCTGTTAGAGTACTGGAGATTTCAGTCAACTAAAATGTTCTGAAGATTTTAGTCAACTAAAATACAAATAAAACTAAAACAATTCAGATGACTAAAATATGAATAAAACTAAAATGCTATTTTAGTCAAAAGGTTATGAATAAACAAAATCTGATGTCAGAATTAACAGTGCTGGTGTAAACTGGCATGTTGATGTAACTTAGACGGTCAAAATTTAGCTGCATGTCAAATGCATCTGCCATTGAACTCTGAATGATCTCAGAAGCTCCTCAAACTGATGGCAGATCAAAGCAACCTGCATTTTCCCATTGATTTGTTCTAAATCAGACTCTTCATGTACAAAGCACTTGGAAAATTTGTCCTTATGCTCTTGTTGTTTTGCAGTTGTGGATGGTAATTTAGGCTAAATTCCAGGCAAACAACCTAATAGACATTTAATGCAGCTTTGTTTGTTCCTACCCTCAGTTTACTGTCCTGTTTTTCTGTCTGCAAACTTCGAAGGTAAGAATGGCATTACTATGAAGTGAAAAAGATATTTGGCTCACCATGCTGACCCTCTGTTTTTTGGTCCTGGTTTTCAGCGGAATTTAAGAAACTAATAAAAATAAATATTCCAGATACTTACGCTAATGATATTTAAAATATGTGAATGATCTTGGAATGTATATGTAATCAGATTAAAAGTTAACTTCTTAACTTTGTCTGCAGATCAAATTTGAAAAAAAGAGTTAAATATTTTTCTTGAAGCAAAATATTTTCCACTTTCAGAAAAAATGCTGGCTTCAAAGGGGGGTGGAGGGGGGTGGGGGGGGGGGTAGCTACAACACAACGTCAAAGCGAAGACAGCACAGTACGAGAAAAATATGAAAGCTGCAGACTTTTAAAGAAAATAATAGATTTCCACAGTGTAAAGACATTACAAAAAGAATACATTTCAGATTGTTAGCTTAAGAAATTCATACAGGAAATTCCGTAGAACAGACAAATTGATTCAATGTATGAATTCTGTAAAGCAGAGACGCAAGACTGTCCTCACTTTTTGCCTTCATCAATTATTACTTAATTCCATTGTAATTACAGGAATGCATTTAGAGACGGGAAGGGGATTATGCTTGTTGGACTTTCTTAGACAGCTATAGGACAATATATTTTCTAGTGACAGGCAGAAAGGCCACTGTTCCTGAAAGCACTAAAGTGTACACATGATAGTGACAGGTTTAGAGGCAATTCTCCATGATTAATAGTAACCTAATTCTCTACAGATACTAAGAAGATCTGTTAAGATTTCCATATGCACATGTTTTGTATTTCGTTCTCATCTCTTTTGTACTGTACATACACACAAACAAAAGTTCTGCTAAAGGAAAAGGATAGTTTAAATATACATTTTATATATATATATATATATATATATATATATAATCAGTAGTCAGTTTAAGATCTATAAATGCTTGTGGATACTTCAGGTAGATCTGCTTTGCAAATTCTAATCCAACGACTATGGTTAATTATAAATATGACAACTACAACACTTACTTTGGTTATGGTCAGGCTGAAGCATTCTGTGAATTGCTTGCAAAGTCCCTTCTAAACAGACGGGACAATGATAAGCGTCTGGGTCATAGCAACTGCTCCTTGTTCTGCAGTAGTTTGACTCTTTTTAGGTTACTCAGATAACCATCATAAAACACAGGTTCTTGTAAGAGATTTCCTTTTTAATGCTGACTTAGTCTTAGTTTAGTTTATGAGCTTCTTCCAAATCCCCAAGGCTCATATGCCACACAACAGGCACATACTGTCTTGTTATCAGCGTGGGACTTGCTTAGCAAAGGTGAGCTCTCTGAAAGCAGATGCTCTTGGCATAGGTAGACAATTGACAGGTTGATCCTAGCTCTGATGCTTAATTTTGAGGATTCATCTTCTAAAAAGGCTGGCTTATCATTAAGGCATTTCCTAATTAAGATTTTCATGACATGCTTTCTAAGTAATGGAAGCACTAGGACTTCTCTGTTCTGAAGTGTTCTGTAGCATTGTTTCACCTTTTATCTTTTTCTATATGGAAATTGGGAAAGATGTTTTTGGTTTTTGGAAGCCAGCAAGGTCCTATATGGCACCTCATATTTCACATTAGTTCTACAGCTGTTACCTTAACAAACACAAGAAGCCCCTTGTAATTTTGCCTTTCAAAGGTTCACACTTGTTTGGAGCTGTTTGGATGACAATGATAAGGATTCCGCCAGAGAACACGCAAGGTGGCAGAGGTAAAGATTTTCCCCCAAGAAATGAACTTCCTCTTGCCTTCTGGGCACACAAAGAGATCCTAAACTTAATATGCTTAATTGAAGTTGGAACCGCAGCCCAGACAGGAGCATTCCTAGTTTAAGTCCAGCAACGCATCCTACAAATCCATATAGCATAAAGATATGTCCAATTGGCATCTTACAAGTCCATTGTCCCATTAACCAACAAGAAGGGCAGAAAACTCTTAATGTTTGCCAGTTGTTGACTGTACAATATCTTGTTAATGTCTGGGAAGGGGAGGTCAGTTCAATTGGATACAGAATTTCTAGCTCTTCCACAACAACAAATGCTAACCTTTAGTCTTTCTTTAGCTCCCTGGTGCACGTTTGTGCTGTTTAAGTGTCACAGTGCTTCGTCTCCTAACCAGTAGTGGTTCCTATACAACCCCAGGAAGGTTTACAGGTATTCTATTCAAATCTGTTCACTGTTTTTAAGTGTGACAGGACAGTTCCATCCTGGATCTCAAGGTTCTAAATGATTTTTGCTGTGTCACTAAATTCTGTATTGAATGTATCTAGTATGTAATATTTCTGGATCAGGACATTTGTGGAAATACAAGATACACCACATTTTCCATGGTGGAGTGGCATTTACAGTTTGTGGCATATGTTCTTTGGTCCAGCCTCCATACCAGTCCTGCTTGGAGCCAGGGGGGATTCCCGTTATCATATGACACAAATAACTCAGCATCACTTTACTGGCATTTGTAGATCAGCCTTGAAAGCTCTAAAGAGTTTTGGATGGGTTGCAAACTACCTTAAAAAAGAAGTATGGCCAAAACTTTTTGGTCATACTTCTCTTCTGGGTGACAAGAGTGCACTTTTTTCACTTCTGTGACCCCGAATAAGCTGACAGTGGGCTAAAGATAAAACCTGCTGTTAGCTGATGTCACAGAGCCACTCCAGGCACTGAAAAGAGGATCCCAACCATATCAGCAGATCCATACAGCTGCCTGACTGATGACTGGCTCTGGCTTTCAGCACGCAACTGAGAAGTGAAGCTAACTGCTCCCGCCCACTCACCAGCCTGGCGCTCCAGTGAGTCCTGGAGTTGCAGAGCAGAAAGACGGTCACCACTCTCTGCTCGGATCCAACTGAGAATTGAGCAATCAGTGGACACGTGAAGTGGGGGACAGCTACAGCATCAGACTTAGTGGTGAGTATGTATGTTTATATTTTTATCTCCCCCAAACTTCTCCTTTAAGTCCAGCCTAGTTCCCTCACAATGATTAGAATACATGGGCCCAGTGCTGGACACTATTTTGGTGAATATTGCTTGGAAAAAAAGATTTTCTACCTATGGACTACATTTCAGTTTTGGGTGTAATGATCTCTTGCATTGATGCAATTCTCTTTGACCAATTTCATACCAGAGTCCTCCAGAGAATTATTTTGGCCAGATAGGACATTCTTCTCATACTTCAAGTTGAAGATTCTTTTCTCACAAACTGAAGCTGTTGTGGTAGCTCTGGTCACCAACATTCTTAAAGAGATTTTTCTTTTTCTCTTTTTTGTTGGAAAGCTCTCAGAAGTATCACAAGCCTGTTTATTTGGTGAGTTTCCAGGCACCCTATCTGTCCAGGGTCACTGAATACAGAAGGCCAGTTTGCTAATAAAAGCATTAGTGATCCACGTAATCTGTCCGTCTCTTCAACACTGGACTTTACACCTACGGGGCTACCTGGTTAGGTTTCAGCTCAACAGTGGCACAGTGGCCTCTATAATCTATTTGGGAAGCACTTGAGCAGGTGGCTAAAAGAGACCAAGCTTGCATCCTGCACTATGCAAAATATCCATGTTCTAGCTCTATTAGCAGTCCACATTCCTTAAGTAGAGAACATTTTAGGTCAACAGCAAGTGGAAAGGGAGAATGGAATTTGCAATAAAAGGTCTTTCATCATACCTGCCGCCGGAGAGGAACCCTGGATGTAGACCTCTTGTTGCAAGCAGAAAGCTCACAGGTTCAAAGTCTGATTCAGGGACCCTCTTGAGGGTGCAATCAATGCTTTGGTCATACCATTGCTTCAGTAGTGTATCCTAAATATGTTACCTCCCTTAAAATTGATGCCACATATTCTGAAGAGGATCAAATTGTAGTAAATTGCCACCATCCCAAGAAGGGTATGTCAATCCTTCTGCTAGCAATTATCCCCTGACCTTTTCTGGACCCCCGCACCTTCTGTACTAGGGTCCAGTTTTGGATACTACCTCACAGGCCCAGCTTCTGAAAGGATGCCTCTCGATGGATGCACTCATATCTATCATGTTTGTTGTTTTTTAGCCCTTCTCTTGCTACATATTTAATTATACTTCAAATGCCTTCTTTTACTGGTGTGACGCTGGCTCTTTTGACCAGGAACCTTCCAGTTCTCAGTTTACTGCACTCCAGCCTAGACTAGCTCCTTGTAGTATGCACCATCAAGGGTCAGATTAGCAGTTCTGTTATAATTCCCACTGGATGTGCACAATTGTGCAGTGAGTTGCTGACACTTCTGCCAGTTTAGCTTTCCACAGCCCAGCAGAATCTGGTTTTGTCAGCAATTCAGAGTCCCTCCTTTGAGCCTGTCAGGAATGGAGATTTTTTATTATGTATTGATGTCATACATATCCATCAGACTTATGCATAAAAGTATAAATATAAATAAATAAATAAATAAATACAAAACAACAGAAAGGAAACTAAAATGTCCCAACAGTCCCTGGGGAAAAAAAACAAAAAAAACAAAAACAAAAACAAAAACAAAACTCAAACATAGCCTGAACGGCTCATAAATAAAAGTCCATAACCTGAAAGGAAAAAAAAACGGAAACTATATACAATATTTACAGTACAAGGCCTTTATGGCCGAGACCACATGACTAAGAGCCTTTATGGCTCAGACAAAAACATAAACCATATGCAATTTCCATATTCAAACCTGCTGCTTACGGCCTATATGGCCTAAACTATATACAAAGGACCTAACCATACTATTATATACACCACAGGGGAGGGCTAAGGAACCCGCAAATCTTCCACGTCTGACCCCTACAACCTACCATGCAAAAGGCTACCAAAAAGATCCGAACGCAAAAATCTAGGGAGTGCTGAAGGCAGAAACTAGGGACAGATCCCACCACCCGAGATCAACAGACCGCAGCAACAGGCTTGATGTTCCTCCACGCCTCCATCCAAGCTCTGCGTCGCAGCCTGTCTTTCTCAAGACCCCGAATTTTCCCCACCTCACCAAGGATGTCACTCGCCACCACCTGAACAGGGAGGACCTTCTGCCGAATGGAGACCTGACACCGTGCCATCCAAGTGTAATAACGGACAACTAAGCTGACTAAAAACAGGGTGTCCAAATTAAAACCCATGCGACTCTCGAATGCTCCGTACACCCACTCCGCATACGACATGCGATGGAGGAAAGGAACACCCAGAGCCCCTCCCACCTGTTTATACACCTCTACGTTAAAGGGGCACTGAAGCAAGAAGTGGTCCATAGTCTCCACTTCACCCCCACACTCCGACCTCGGACAACCACGGTCATCCGCAGGACGGTACTTCAGGTTACCCCTCACGTAGAGCCTGCCATGGAAGGCGAGCCAGGCCTGGTCCCGCAACTTCAGGGGGATCCGCTCCAGATTTATCAACCGCAAACCCTCCCTCATAACATGGCCCGGGCAATCTCTCAAGGCCAGCGGCGCATGGAAAGCAGATGCCACAATCCTCTCACCCAGGAGCCTCCTGGGGAGGGACCGGACCTCCTCCGCAGTCACATGCCACCGCCGGAGTAACTTCAGGCACAGGGCCACATAAGCCGGGAGCTTACCATGCTTGACCCGCAGGCTTCTCACTGGCCCGCCACTCTCCCAACTGTGCAGAAAGGGTCCAAACCAGATCCGGAACAGTCCTACCCATGCAGGCGGTCTCTCTGCCAGCATATTACCAAAGTTATGTTTCAAGAACATCAGAGAGAAAAAGACCACCGGGTTGACCATACCTAGGCCACCCTCCCGCCTGGATGAGCAAGTCACGTCCCTCTTGACGAGGTTCAGCCGATTCCCCCATAACATCTGGAAGAAACAGCTATAGATCCTCGTATAGAGCGATTCTGGCAAGAGGCAAACGAAGCTGACGTACAAAAAGACTGGGAGCAGGAAAGTCTTGATCAAATCAACCCTTTCCCTCAAGGAGAGCCGCCACCCCTTCCAACATCTCACTTTGACCTCGGCATCCGACAGCTTGGATTCCCAATTTTGCTTGCTGTAATCAGCAGAGCCAAAATTGATGCCCAACACTTTGATGTTCGGCTGAGGCACCGGGAAGGCGTCCGGGAGTGAGAAGCTCTCACCCTCCCTACCCATCCAGAGAACTTCACATTTGTCCTGATTGACCTTGGAACCTGATGCCTCGGCATACTGATCCATTACTGAAACCACCTCCTGCGCCTCCTCCGGTCCAGAAATGAAAACAGAAACGTCATCAGCATAAGCCACAACTCTCAAAGGCGGATCTCCAGTGGCACCCACCAGCACCCCACTCACCGCCCCGCCATCTAGCCTCCTGACGAAGGGGTCAATGGCAAAGGCATAGAGCAAGGGACTCAGCGGGCACCCCTGGCGCACCCCAGATCCAACCTCAAAGGGCTGCCCAACCCAACCATTCACCAACATGAAGCTCTCCGCCCCTTGGTACAATGTCTTCAACCAGCCGATGAACCTCCCCTCCAAACCATACCGGTCCAGGAGATGCCAGAGGTACTTGTGATCAACTCGATCAAAGGCCTTTGCCTGATCCACCGCCAGCAAGTACTTTCCCCATCCTTCAGCCTTACATCGCTCCAGAGCCTCCCGGACAGCTAACACCGCTGTGAAGGTACTCCTGCCCCGGACCGAGCAATGCTGCTGACGAGAAAGCAAACTGTCTGCCACTGACGACAAGCGCCAGAACAAGATCTTCGCCAGAACCTTTCTATCGACATTGAGGAGGCTGATGGGGCGCCAGTTCTCAATAGCCGAAGGATCTTTACCCTTTGACAGGAGAATAACTGCAGACTGTCTCATGGAAGGAGGGAGTGATCCCTCATCCAGACAGCTGTTATACACTTCCGCGAGACGAGGTGCCAGGCGGGATTTAAAAGCCTTAAAAAATTCGGCAGTCAGACCGTCTGGCCCAGGAGTCTTTTTAATGGCCAGACTATCAATCGCTCTGGACACCTCTTCTGCAGTAATCTCCCCAGTCAAACTCGCCAGAGGGACATCACTGTCCAGACCAGGCGTGGATTCCAAAAAGCTCGACATCCCTGTCCGGTCAAGGTGTTTCTCACTCAGTAAATCCGCATAAAAGGACCTGGAGACCTCCAGAATCCCTGACCTGGATTTAGCCAGGGACCCTGTACTATCCCTCAGAGCAGAGATCGTCTTAACTGCTGCACTCTGTTTGCAATTCTGGAAAGGGTCAGGCGAGTGGTATTTCCCATAATCCCTCTCCAGAACCAAAGAGGCACGCCGATCATACTGGAGTTCCCTAAGGAGAAGCTTCACCTCCGAGATTGCCCCCGAATCTCCACCGCTAGAAACAAGGCGGTCGAGCTTCCTCCGCAACCGCTGGTAGGCGTTATACTGTTTAAACTGCCGTCTCTTACCAATAGCCTTGAAAAACCTGCTGATCCGCACTTTGGTGAGCTCCCACCACTCAGACTTACTGCCGCAGAAATCCAGCACCGTCTCCTGCGCCTGAAAGAACTCCTCGAAAGATCGTCTCACCTCCTCGTCCTCCAGCAGAGACTAATTCATCCTCCAGATGCCCTTTCCTCTCAGCGGCGTGTCTGAAATATTCAAGGTGACAGATAGCATAAGGTGATCGGAAAACTCCACCGCCTGACACTCAGGTGCCGAGAAGGCAGAGTTCTCCTTCAAAAAAAACCTGTCTATCCTACTCTGGCTATTACCTCTCCTAAAGGTGAAACCCGTGCCGTCTGGGACACTTTGAATCCAAGCGTCAACCAGACCTGCCTCCCTGACTATAGCATTTAGAAAATTGCTATCATATCCCAGCCCGTCAGTGAAGCCTCTCCTGTCCTTGGGCCTAGTAATGGTGTTAAAATCACCTCCAAAGACTACCAGCCGGGATGTAAAGAGGTAAGGTTTAATCCTCGCAAAGAGGTTCTTCCTGTCCCACTTGGACTGTGGGCCATAGATATTAATGAGACGGAGCTCATGCCCGCTTACGAGAACATCCAGAATCAGACATCTTCCGATCTCTACCTCAATTATCCGCCGACACGTTACCATGCCGGTAAAAAGCACCGCAACTCCGCTGTAAAGCTCAGCCGCAAGAGACCAGTAGGAGGGCCCACGCCTCCACTCACGCTTGGCCAGATGGACATCAGCCAAGGTGGGCAACCTGGTCTCCTGCAAAAAGAAAATATCAGCTTCCATCCCACTGATCAAAAATAAGGCTGTTTCTCTAGCACTTACAGACTTTATGCTGGCAACATTAATGGTTGCCACCTTTATCGGAGCGGGAACTGCCATTAAGATAATTGAGAGGGACGTTTCTTAATCCTCCTCTTGACTTTCTTGGCAGGGTCCCTCACTCTCTTAAGAGACCCCCCAGCATCCTCGTCCTCCATCGGGGAAGCGGGATCACTTGACCCCTCCTCCTCCCCCGACAAAGCCCCAAACCTATTCCCCAGGGCCACCTCCCCCGCCTCTAAAGAGGACACCGACCCTGCTGAGGACAAAACTGGCTTACTCCGCCTACCCACCAGGGACCACCCCTCCTCCACCCGAGCCCCTACCGGAGCAGAACCTTGGGACTCACGGGACTCCCTACCGGGCCTCCTACTCCGCCGCAGCGGCAAGAGCAAGGGGGGAGCAGACACTGAGGGACTAGACCTAGCCTCAACCATCCCGGCCCCTTTAGCAGCCTCCCTCAGCTGTTTCTTAGTCCTGGGAGGAGGAACCGGCACACAAGGGGGAACAACAGGGGACTCCAAAGGGGTAGACGAAACAGGGGGGACAGAGACAGGAGGGGCCACAGAAACCTCCCCTTCCCTCACAAGGGCCGCCACAGCAACCGAAGCCGCTCTCTCCAATGCCGCCTCCGCCTCTTCAGCATCTACCCGATCCAACTCTGCTTCAAGCTCCCCCACCGGAAGGTTGTGGAGGGCCTCCGGGCACTGGTTGTATGAATGCCCAAGCTCCCCGCAGAGATTGCATCGGACAACATTGCAGTCCCTGGCCAGGTGTCCTATTTCCTGACACAGGGAACATCTAATGACGGGGCAGGTGGCCGCAAAATGCCCCTTGCCCCCACACCGGTGGCAGACCCTCGGCTGACCCGCATAAAAAATTATCAGGCGGTCCTTCCCTAGAAAAGCGGAAGAGGGAATGTGCTGGAGCACATTTCCAACCACCTTTAAGCGGACGGTGGTCGTCCACCCACCTGTCCATATTCCCCTCTCATCCTTGATCTTCCCAAGGGGCCCCATCACATCCCCATATTTGCTTAGCCAGACCACAATATCTGATGCAGGGATGGATTCATTTCTCACCAGCACCGTTATTTTTTTAATCAGGGACTGGCGAGAGACGAGCCTCGGGGTTAGGCCCACCCACCTAGGGCTGGTGACAAAGGTGGCCTCATACCTCTGCCAAAAGAGGTCCAACAATTCTGGCCGCATGAAGGACACGTCATATTCTCCAGTACCAACTGGAGCAATAAACGCAAAAATATCTGCGGCATGGAAGCCCATTTCTAATATGCGGTCTATGACCTCTCTCCTGCTAAGGGGGGGGCCCTCCCCTGACCATTTCAACTGAACAACATTTCGCCTTGCGGCGGAAGTGGGTAGGTTACCTGCCCTTGCCCGGGCCGATCCCACTGACCCCTGACCTCCCCTAACTGCAGCAGAGTAACTGAGCCCCGATCCAGCCCCAGGGGCACTCAACATCAAGGGGGCATGACCAGGGGAAGCCGCCACACCAGCAGCAGCAACTGAAGGGGCAGATGCTGATGAGTCATGACCTGGGGGAGCCCGGGGCTGGGGACCACCCATACCAGCAGGAGAACCCACCTGAGCCGGACCCGCAGGAGCCTGGACCTGAGAACTTGGAGCCCCCTGAGGAGAAACCGGGGGACCTGCTGGTTGCACACCAGAGGCCACCATGCCCCCCAAAGGGGCGGGGCCCAGTGGGACCACCACCGGAGGGGAAACACCCTTAGCCAGGACTGTAGGGCTAACCTGCAGCTCAGACAATTTTGCAGGCATTATACCCGCTACCCCAGTGTCCAGAACCATCTCACCAACACAATCAGCAGAGTCCTTCTCCCCTTCCAGTGGCTCCCCTGCCTTTGCCAACACGTCCTTGGGGATGCGTTGCAGCATGACAAAGGCAGCATGCTCTTTCACCACCGGCTTAGCACTTCACTTTCAGCTTCTTCCTCTGAGTCCTCGGACGTAAACCTGAAGTCGGCTCCACGCAGCTCTGCAACCGCCTCTGCCAGGAACTGCAATCCGCCCACTATCTCCTCCTCCTCCACCTGGGTCCCCCAATCCACAGGCAGCTGCCCAGGGGGGAGGGACTCTGATGATCCTGCCACCACGCTGTCTTCCATGATAGACGCCATTTCCTCTGAGGGTGCTGTGGGCTCAACCTGCCCCTGCTCGCCTTCCACCAGCAACTCCCCCGACAATTCCTCCACCGAAGAGGCCTCCTCCACCGGACCCCGCATCGCCGCAACACTGCGGCTTCTTGCAGCCTTAAATCTCGCTTCATTCAGATACTTCTCGCTTAGGACGCCGCTCTGGCGCTGCAGCGCCGCCACATACCTCCCCTGCTGTGACACACGAAGTTCCAGCGCCTCCAGGTCCGGTTTCATGGCCTGCCGCTTAGTAGACCATACACGGTCGTAGGATGACCGGAGCTTCTTTAGCTCCAGAGTCAGCTTCTGGAGCTTGGCTTCCTCCTTCTCTATTAACCTGGCCCGAGCGGCCACACGGTCCCGGTAGGCAGAATAAACTTCCCCCTTCCTAGGGGCCATTCCCAGGTCCTCTACTGGTGGAAAAGAGAGGCCGGTACTAGGCCCCTCCAGGGCCTTCTCCCCGCTGGACCCAGGCCCAGGATCCGCCATCCTGCCTGGGCTGGGCAGGGCACTTTAGCCCCAGGCTTCTCGGGCCTTTCTGGAGCTCAGCAGACAAGTGCAACACACCCTCTCTCAGGAATGAATTCACCAATAATGGTGGGACTCAGCTGCCTTGTGATCTGCAGTACCAGGGCTGGCCAGCGGGTGTTCCCAGCAATCAGAGACTCAACTTTGCAGCCAGCTAACACCTGTAACTGATTATGCTGGGTTATTTAAGGGATGGCCAGACCCACAGACTCTGCCTTGGTGTGTGTAACGGAACCGGTACCCGACCGCACTTGGGTATATTCCGTTATCCTGCAGCTTCCCCTGTCCGAACACCATCCACGGACCACACCCTTGGAATCCCTCAGGAAAATAGACAGACACCCAGCTCCTACTAAAACAGGAAGTCAACTACTCTTTATTTTTCTCAAACAACAGAATATATACAGAGGGCGGGGAAACACAACCAGGAACAGGAAATACCTCATCACCCCTCCCCATCCAACCAGACACAGAACAATGGGATGCAACCATGTGGCAAAGGACATTGCCCAACCCCCACACCAATACACAAACAGTACATCCCATAATAGTTCACTAGACAGAGAGACACAGCACAATGGGGGGTAGCACATGGTAAACAGACAATGGACAGCCATGTGCCCTAGACAAAGGACAACACACAAGACTCAGACATTCACATACACACCCTGTAACCCTTAACAGGCACAGGGTGCCTTAAACATAATGAGGGGGACATGAGCTGACCAAGCGGTCCCCCCACCCCCAAAAGTCACTCCCGTCACATATCTCCCCTTTCGGTAGGAGAGTAACACAGGAGTAGATCCCAGACGGATGTACTCTGAAGTTACTCTGCACCTCCAGTCCCTCAGTGCCGGCACCCACATAGTACCGCATGCAAATTGTCCCACACCAAGCATTACTCACCCAGCCAACCTCTGCCTCTCCCGTAGAACATACCCGCCGCTGGGGAGAAGTACGGACTGGTCCTTCTCCCGGAATTCCTCTCAGCCGCTGGAGAGAAGACAGGGTGGCTGGGCCTCCTTCATCCCTCTGTGGGGGATCTGGGCCGACTGCCCAGCATCCCTGGGGTGTCCAGGTGGTGGCTGTAGTTGCTAGGCAGAGGCCAGCGGCGCTCTGCCCTGTTGCCAGCACTTCTGCTGGGGACCCCACATCTGCTCCGGCTAACCGTAGGGGAGGGAGGCCGGCTTCCTCCCCTCCCAGACTGTGGATCTGCTGCTGGGATGGAATTCCGCTGTCACTGTCCCCCTGGTGCACAGATCCTGGCTTGGGAGGGGAAACAGTTTCCTCCACTCTGGCTGACTGTGGGGGAGAGAGGACAACAACCTCCTCTCCCTTCTCACCCTGGGCCTCTGAAACTACCACAGGCATGGGGCAGAGGTCCTGGACCCTCTGTCCGGTTGTCAGCGCTTCAGCTGGCAGCTCCCCGGCTGGTTCCTCATCAGTAAAAAAGTTAATCAAATCCCCAGCCTCTGGAACTGGTGTTTGGGGATCGGGGCTCACCATCTCCTGTCCGTGGAACTCAGGAGACATTACCAGTGCTGGGCAGAGTTCAGTACTGTTTGGCCCTGTTGCCAGGTCTACTGCTGGTTCCTCCTCAGCTGAGAGGTCTATCAGATCCCCAGTCTCTGGAATTTCCACTGCTGATTCTTGGGCATGCTGCCGAACATGTCCTAGCAGCTGCCTGTATGCCCTTTCCAGATCCAGTTCTTTCTTCAGCAGGTATTCCAGATCTGGTTTAAGTTCTGAGACCCCTGTGAGACCGAACATAGCCTCTCTGCCTTCTCGTAACTCCTTCAGAGTAGGTTCTCCTCTATCGCCAAACAGAAAAAGGTCTGTAAGGCTCTCCCACAACAATCCAGGCCCACCAAAGTCAAGTCCCTCAGGAGAGCACTCTGTTGACACCCCTAAATATTCCTGCTCTGCGTACCACCGCAGAGCCCGATATCGATTGTCCAGTTCTATCTCCTGCTGAACCAATCTGTCCAACTCAGCCAACCATTGCTCCTGGGGTTGCTCTCCCAGAAATGGCATCCGTAACTTCCAATGGTCCCTGACCCGTTCCCCTGGGGTTGGATAGCACTTGCCTTTGTCCATACCAGCAGCCTGGACCGCTCCTCTCCAAAGCACCTCCCAAATCCGCTGCCTGAGCTCCAGGTACTGATCCGTAGACACAGTCCTGGGGTATGTTGCAAGGATGATCTGCAGCAGCCCTGGGAACTCTGATGCCAGGTCCATAGCTCCACTGGGGTGACTGACGTCTTTTCCTGCTCTTGAATCCCGGTGGTGGTTTGGATGTGTTTACAGCTGGAAGCACAATCCCACCGCTTGCCACCAATGTAACGGAACCGGTACCCGACCGCACTTGGGTATATTCCGTTATCCTGCAGCTTCCCCTGTCCGAACACCATCCACGGACCACACCCTTGGAATCCCTCAGGAAAATAGACAGACACCCAGCTCCTACTAAAACAGGAAGTCAACTACTCTTTATTTTTCTCAAACAACAGAATATATACAGAGGGCGGGGAAACACAACCAGGAACAGGAAATACCTCATCACCCCTCCCCATCCAACCAGACACAGAACAATGGGATGCAACCATGTGGCAAAGGACATTGCCCAACCCCCACACCAATACACAAACAGTACATCCCATAATAGTTCACTAGACAGAGAGACACAGCACAATGGGGGGTAGCACATGGTAAACAGACAATGGACAGCCATGTGCCCTAGACAAAGGACAACACACAAGACTCAGACATTCACATACACACCCTGTAACCCTTAACAGGCACAGGGTGCCTTAAACATAATGAGGGGGACATGAGCTGACCAAGCGGTCCCCCCACCCCCAAAAGTCACTCCCGTCACAGTGTGTGTTTGTCCTGGGCCCTGCATCCTGTTTCTGTCCTGCATCCTGTTTCTGAACCGCTGCTGACTTCTCCTGCTCTGATCCCGGCTCGCTCCTGACCATCCCTCTGTCTGACCCTCTGTACCACGCTGCTTGCTACCTGTTCTGATCCCTGGCTTGTGACCCTGACCAATCTCCGCTTGCTCCCCCTGTACCTACCTGCCCTATTGATATTGACCCGGCCTGCCTGACGACGCTTGCTTGTATGTACTGTTATCTGTGGGTGGTTTGGTTTGGTTTGTTTGCACTGTATTATGTTTTAGTATTGCACTGCGTTTATGTTTGTATTGTTAGTGTTAATAAATTATATTGTTTATAACATATCTGAGGTCTGCGTTTCCCTGCGTCAGTCACACATCTCTGGTCACACCTGGGAGCCCTGACATTACACCAAGGCCAATCCTGACCAGAAGTGGCTGCACAGGGAAGCCATCTTGGCTTGTTGATGGGAAGGATGGATCTGGATGAGGTTGAGTATTTATCTCTGCTAGTGCTTGATGACAGAGAGTATGCTTATCAGACTCTGAAGGAGTATCCCCGGGATGAACTGCTAGAATGTATACGGCTCGCTCATGTTCTAGTAGATCAGGGCACAGATTTCTCTATGGTGCAGCCATTGATTCAGGTTTGTGTTGAGTTGGTTTCATCTGGTTCCCCCGAATGCAGGGATGAATTTTTGCCACCATTTAGTGCAGAACAGGTTGAGTCCCTGGTGTGGTTATTAGAGGATGATGTGGGTTACTTTCTGGAGCATTATTCCACATGTTCACCACAGACACTAAGAGATTGTATAAACGCAGTGCAGTCATTGACCAGACAGGCTTTGTGTAAGCTCAGCTTTGTTCAACCCCTACTGCAGACATGGACAGACTTGTTGCACCCAGCCTCAGTCAGCTTACAAAGACCCAGTCCTGCTTCAAACTCTACTCCTGTATTCCCACCAGCTCCTCCAGTTACAGCCCAGTATACTTGGCTATCTACCGCATGTCAGTACCCTGTTCCCACTCGCTGCACCTATCCTGCCTTTAACCCTGTAAAAAAGCCCTCTGTAGCAACTGCTCCCTCTCCTGTTCCATCCTCCAGTTTTTCTCTGTCTCCAGCTGTTCCATTCGTTTGCAGACCTGCGTTTACTTGCAGTGCTCCAGTAGTTAAAACCAGAAAAAAGCGAAAATTCTTTCCAACCAATACCATCCTGCCAGTATCCAAACCGGTGAACCTGCCTTCCGTGACTCAGCCTGAAGCCTCTCTTCAGCCGGATGCCTCTCCTCAGCCGGATGCCTCTCCTCAGCCGGATGCCTCTCCTCAGCCGGATGCCTCTCCTCAGCCGGATGCCTCTCCTCAGCCGGATGCCTCTCCTCAGCCGGATGCCTCTCCTCAGCCGGATGCCTCTCCTCAGCCGGATGCCTCTCCTCAGCCGGATGCCTCTCCTCAGCCGGATGCCTCTCCTCAGCCGGATGCCTCTCCTCAGCCGGATGCCTCTCCTCAGCCGGATGCCTCTCCTCAGCCGGATGCCTCTCCTCAGCCTGATGCCTCTCCTCAGCCTGATGCCTCTCCTCAGCCTGAAGCCTCTCCTCAGCCTGAAGCCTCTCCTCAGCCTGAAGCCTCTCCTCAGCCTGAAGCCTCTCCTCAGCCTGAAGCCTCTCCTCAGCCTGAAGCCTCTCCTCAGCCTGAAGCCTCTCCTCAGCCTGAAGCCTCTCCTCAGCCTGAAGCCTCTCCTCAGCCTGAAGCCTCTCCTCAGCCTGATGCCTGCATTCAGCCTGATGCCGCTACTCAGCATGATGAACTGATCCAGCCCGACGATCCTATTAGGCCAGTTGACTCGATGCCCGCTGTTGATCCAGATGATCCGGTACCTGATCCAGTGCCCGCTGTCGTGCCAATTGACTCAGAGCCCGCTGTCATACCTGGTGACCCGGTGCCCACTGCCTTGCCAGATGACGCGGTGCCCGCTGGCAAGCCAAATGACCTGATGCCTGGTGACCCAGTGCCCGCTGTCATACCTGGTGACCCGATGCCCGCAGTCTTGCCAGACGACTCGGTGCCCGCAGTCTTGCCAGACGACTCGGTGCCCGCAGTCTTGCCAGACGACTCGGTGCCCGCAGTCTTGCCAGACGACTCGGTGCCCGCAGTCTTGCCAGACGACTCGGTGCCCGCAGTCTTGCCAGACGACTCGATGCCCGCAGTCTTGCCAGTTGACTCGATGCCCGCAGTCTTGCCAGTTGACTCGGTGCCCGCAGTCTTGCCAGACGACTCGGTGCCCGCAGTCTTGCCAGACGACTCGGTGCCCGCAGTCTTGCCAGACGACTCGGTGCCCGCAGTCTTGCCAGACGACTCGGTGCCCGCAGTCTTGCCAGACGACTCGGTGCCCGCAGTCTTGCCAGACGACTCGGTGCCCGCAGTCTTGCCAGACGACTCGGTGCCCGAGGCCCGTCGCCCCGCCTGGGGGCCCGAGGCCCGTCGCCCCGCCTGGGGGCCCGAGGCCCGTCGCCCCGCCTGGGGGCCCGAGGCCCGTCGCCCCGCCTGGGGGCCCGAGACCCGTCGCTCCTTCTGGGGGTCCGGCGCCCGCCGCTCCGCCTGAGGGCCCGAGACCTGTAGTTCCGCCTGGGGGTCCGGCGCCCGCCGCTCAGCCCGGGGGCCCGATGTGCCTCTGCCCGGAGTCCTGCCCGGTGTGCCTCTGCCCGGAGTCCAGCCCGGTGTGCCTCTGCCCGGAGTCCAGCCCGGTGTGCCTCTGCCCGGAGTCCAGCCCGGTGTGCCTCTGCCCGGAGTCCAGCCCGGTGTGCCTCTGCCCGGAGTCCAGCCCGGTGTGCCTCTGCCCGGAGTCCAGCCCGGTGTGCCTCTGCCCGGAGTCCAGCCCGGTGTGCCTCTGCCCGGAGTCCAGCCCGGTGTGCCTCTGCCCGGAGTCCAGCCCGGTGTGCCTCTGCCCGGAGTCCAGCCCGGTGTGCCTCTGCCCGGAGTCCAGCCCGGTGTGCCAGTCTTTGATATCCCGCCAGTTACCAGACCCGGGCGGTGGAACATTTTTCCCAGCTAGGACTGTTTGGAGCGTCCTGAGGCCGCTCCTTGAGGGGGGGGTACTGTCAGGAATGGACTGGCCAGCTATGGTGGGACTCACCTGCCTTTTGATCTGCAGTACCAGGGCTGGCCAGCGGGTGTTCCCAGCAATCAGAGACTCAACTTTGCAGCCAGCTAACACCTGTAACTGATTATGCTGGGTTATTTAAGGGATGGCCAGACCCACAGACTCTGCCTTGGTGTGTGTTTGTCTTGGGCCCTGCATCCTGTTTCTGTCCTGCATCCTGTTTCTGAACCGCTGCTGACTTCTCCTGCTCTGATCCCGGCTCGCTCCTGACCATCCCTCTGTCTGACCCTCTGTACCACGCTGCTTGCTACCTGTTCTGATCCCTGGCTTGTGACCCTGACCAATCTCCGCTTGCTCCCCCTGTACCTACCTGCCCTATTGATATTGACCCGGCCTGCCTGACGACGCTTGCTTGTATGTACTGTTATCTGTGGGTGGTTTGGTTTGGTTTGTTTGCACTGTATTATGTTTTAGTATTGCACTGCGTTTATGTTTGTATTGTTAGTGTTAATAAATTATATTGTTTATAACATATCTGAGGTCTGCGTTTCCCTGCGTCAGTCACACATCTCTGGTCACACCTGGGAGCCCTGACAGAGCCTTTTCATAAGGCCATGCAATATTTTATCTAAGAAGGTTTAATTTTTGGTCAGATCACCTCTGCATTATAACCTTTCTTCCTTGTTCTAAACTGACCACAAAAAAAACACAGATCTATGCTTGCGTGATCAGTTTTCATTCTTTGGCTGGTCATTCAGAGTTTCAAGACACTGTGCACACACACACACACACACACACACACAGCATGTTGTATTGTATTGTTCAACCACCCCACCCCTGACCAATTACAGCCTGCCTCTGGCACACATCCTCTCCCAATCACAGCTTGCGTCTTGAATACTGCTGTTGAATACTGTACTAGAGCAGTTGGAACATCCTGAGCTATTTGACACCAGGCTTCTGCCACCTAGTCCTTGATCATCACATTTACACATTTACATTGTTTTACTGGGTGGGCATGATGGTTGATGCCAGATTTGGCTGCAATGTTTGGACTTGGGTATGTGGGTTATGGGGCCAAACCGCGCAATGACAGCTATGGACAGCTCCCCGGAGGGGGACCCCCCAAAAAAAACATTTGGGCCACTTAGTGCAATACCATTGCACAAAGCAAGTGTAACATGTTATTTTGTGCTCCGTCTTACCTTATTGAAGTTTTTATAACAGAAGTTATATATACAAGGAATATAGA
Source organism: Staurois parvus (assembly GCF_062004578.1). Classification (NCBI taxonomy): domain Eukaryota; kingdom Metazoa; phylum Chordata; class Amphibia; order Anura; family Ranidae; genus Staurois; species Staurois parvus. The sequence goes on along the minus strand of NW_028318388.1, from coordinate 1,538,362 downwards.
AAGTACACAGTGGGCATATTTCAAATCTTCCACTAGTGATAGAAAGCATACATCCAAAAAATTGCATAGGTACTTGGATGCTGGTGATAAAAGATAGAAGGCACTAATGCTGAAGCACAACTACCTTGGGTCACCTAGGGAGTAATTAGGGAGTAGACAGTCCATCCAAATTGGTTAAGGGTTGCCTTCATTGTAAAACCAGTCAACAGGTTTGTTATTTTAATTTTAAAAAAAACACTTTAAGCAGTTGGAGATTGCCTGTGAGCTGTGTTTGGAACTGCTTTAGGATTTCCCAGTTAACTGCTTTGCTTAGTGTCCAACTACTAGTATCAGGGGCATATACACTATATTGCCAAAAGTGTAAACTTTAAGTGCATCCCAGTCTTAGTCTGTAGGGTTCAATATTGAGCTAGCCCACCCTTTGCAGCTATAACAGCTTCAACTCTTCTGGGAAGGCTGTCCACAAGGTTTAGGAGTGTGTCTATGGGAAGGTTTGACCATTCTTCCAGAAGCACATTTCTGAGGTCAGGCACTGATGTCAGATGAGAAGACCTGGCTCACAGTCTCCACTCTAATTCATCCCAAAGGGGTTCTATCGGGTTGAGGTCAGAACTCTGTCCAGGCCAGTCAAGTTCCTGCACACAAACTCTCTCATCCATGTCTTTATGGACCTTGCTTTGTGCACTGATGCGCAGTCATGTTGGAACAGGAAGGGGCCATCCCCAAACTGTTCCCACAAAGTTGGAGCATGAAATTGTCCAAAATGTCTTGGTATGCTGACGTCTTAAGAGTTCCCTTCACTAGAACTAAGTGGCCAAGCCCAATCCCTGAAAAACAACCCCACACCATAATCCCCCCTCCACCAAACTTTACACTTGGCACAATGCAGTCAGGCAAGTACTGTTCTCCTGGCTGCCGCCAAACCCAGACATGTCCATTGGATTGCCAGACAGAGATGCATGATTTGTCACTCCAGACAATATGTCTCCACTGCTTTAGAGTCCAGTGGCGGTATGCTTTACACCACAGCATCTGACACTTTGCATTACACTTGGTGATGTAAGGCTTGGATGCAGCTGCTCGGCCATAGAAACCCATTCCATGAAACTCTCTATGCACTGTTGTGCTAATCTGAAGGCCACATGAAGTTTGGAGGTCTTTAGCTATTGACTCTGCAGACAGTTGGCAACTTCTCCGCACTGTGCGCTTCAGCATGACCCAGCTTTGTCATGGCTGTCTGGCTGAGTTGCTGTTGTTCAGTTGCTTCCACTTTGATATAATACCACTACAGTGGAATATTTAGTAGTAAGGAAATGTCACGGATGGACTTATTGCACAGGTGGCAACCTATCACGGGACCACGCTTGGAATCACTGAGCTCCTGAGAGCCACCCATACTTTCAGAAATGTTTATAAAAACAGTCTGAATTAGACCTTAAGTCCTCATGCACACTTGACTAGGAAACTAAAGATGGCTTGTAAGTCCCACTAAACCAATACCTACCTCCCATACTTAACCTAAGTTACCACACTGACAAGAAATGGAGTTAATGGCCCAAAACTGGCTTTTTATTACAACCATCAATAAATAAAATTTTTTAAATAACAGAAAACACAGTATAAACATACGTTCTTTCAAGGTCCCACTTGGCATCAAGAAAAACGAATATCTGCATCCTGCTTAACTAGGCCTCCAGCCGCAACATCACTGACTCGGAAACACCACCGCAGATACTCCCACCAGAACAACTGGAAGCTGTACCTAAGACTGGTTCCTACAAAATGCCTTTTCTTGTGCCCACATTAACCAACAAAGACCTTGCACCCGCCAGACGTCCCCCAGTACCAATATGGCACAACCACCAGCAAGACAAACCATGAAACAACGGGCGGGCGGGAGGGAAGTTTGCCCTGTGAAAACTCTCTTCAGACTGAAAAACCCCCTGCCACACCCTGTAAGACCACCCCTCGTGGCTCCCCCCACTCCTTCCTTAACTATTTTTAAGTCCCCTTTATGCTAATGGGACTCTGCCCAACCCAACCCCCTTTAACCCCTGTCATGCCGGCCCTTCGTTCAGGTCTTCCTTTCTTTTTACTGCGGGCCTTCCTTTTTACCAGCTGCTGTTTTGGGCTTTTGACTTTTTTTCTACAGCCAGTAAGCCCCCCAGCATGTTATCCTATGTATCCATTCACACATAGATTGTAATCAACGTTTTTTTGGTTGGGATGTTTTTTGGTTGGAAAAAAACCTAGGACTAGTGGGTTTCTAGAGGAGTTTTGGCTGTAAAAATGTGGTAAAACGCATCAAACTGGTGTTTTTGGCCATTTTTTGGACCAAAAAAAAAATGTTTTTTGTAAAAAAAAACGCAAAAAAATGCAAACGTGGAAAAACGTGGGAAACACTGCTAAAAGCTAATGCAAAAACACAAAAAAAAGCTGAAAAACTCATGTTAGTAACCTGACTTTACACTGCTAACGTTACCAGTGTTATCAAAACGTCCCGTGTGCATGAGGACTTAGATTTCTGCTGATAATAGGTGTGAGCATAATGTCACATCCGAAAATGGAATATGTAGACCTGGCAGAAACAGAAAATCATTTTTCATTACCAAACAAAATAAAAAGGAAACAATTGCTTTTGATAAATGCAAAACACGGGTGGTATAGAAGCGCTCCCCCACGTCCAGCAGTGGACTGTTCCTGCAGTGCTCACATCCGGAGCTGGTCTATGGGCATGATGTCATCAGTAGACATGTGCGGTTCGTTTCGTTCTGAATTGCATCATGGACAAATTTTTTTGTTATTCAGATGTAACCAAATAACAAATTTAAACGAATCTAAAATAACGAAATGAAATTCGTCAGAAATTCGAATTCGACAACAAAATCAAACAAACATTCGTAAATAAATTTAAAGCAGAGATCCACCCAAAAGGGGAAGTTCCGCTTTAGGGACTGGTCCCCTGCTCCCCGTTATTTTTTAATGTTTTTGAATTCGGTTGAAATCTTTTCAATTTCGAAACTACTTTTTGAATTTGGTCAAAATGTTTTGGTCGATTGTCTCTCGGGGGATCAAGAAGGAATTTTTTCCCTGCAGGAGCAAATTGGATCATGCTTTGCTGGGTTTTTTTTGCCTTCCTCTGGATCAACTGTGGGTGTAGGATTATAACTTTTTTTTGTTTTTTTAATGGTGGAACTGGATGGACTTTTGTCTTTTTTTCAGCCAGACTAACTATGTAACTATGAATACGAATTACCGAAACAAATTGAATGAATTTACCGAATCCAATTACACGAAATTTGTTAAATTTCAAAACGAAACAAATTTTTTTGTTTAGCACGTCTAGTCGTCGGGGACCCAGTCTTGTCCTCAGTATTGGCAGTCTTCTCACCCCTAGACAAAAACAAACACAGCCCCACTGCATAGGAAAATAAAAATTTGGCCCGGAGTTTTTTCAAAGCCTAGTTTCTTTCAATAAGTGACAGGGTCGCATAACTACTTTTAATAAGCTTTAAAAATGTTATTCATGACTCATATTTTTAGGTTGTAAAATTGTTCTGCAGCTTGTCTGATTATTTACAGCAACTACCATCATTTTGATTGTTTATGTTCACATATACTTTAAAATGTGACCGCGTTCATGCTTTTACGTATCACAAAGCCAGTAAGCAAGAAAGTACTGCCTTTAATGTAAAACATAAAATAAAAACCTAATCAAAGAGTTTTTATATACTAATTAACATTAATTAACATGGATCAAACTGTCTTGCTCTTTGCTGCACTAGGCCTCTTTACAAAATACTTTGCATTCAATTATTAAAGAGTCTTTTGTAGTGTAATGTTTACCGATTAAGTTGCTATTAATTTGCTCCACAAGCCTCAATCACAGGCTTGTTCACTGTAGTTTGTGTGAACATCTGGCATATTGATCACAGCCTTCACATTCTTGCAGAAAATCTTTATATTAACTTCCTGCGTCTTTTCATCCTGCCTGACTATAATCCACAGATAAAAGGCAAGATTTATGGGAACATTTCATGAGAACAAATAAATTCTTGTTGCACCACATCTACTTTGCGATAGAGAATTTGTAATGCACATTTAGGGTTTGAATTTGTTTCTTAATAGAAAGGGAGGCCCGGAGTAAAAGAAAAGAAGACTTGAACGAAGGGCCGGAATGAGAGGGGTTAAAGGGGGTTGGGAGAGGAGAGCCCCATTAGTTAAGGGGGGAGCCTAAGTGGAGGGAGCAGGTGGAGCCACAGGGGGTGGTCTGGCAGGTTGTGGCAGGGGGTCTTCACTCAGAAGAGAGTTTTGACCAGGCAAACTTCCCTTCCGTTTATGGGTGGTGGTTGTGCCAGTTGGTGCTGGGGAACAGCCTGTGGGGTGCAAGGTCCTAGTAGGTTACTGTGGGCACAAGAAAGGTACTTTGTAGGAACCCATCTGAGGTACGGCTTCCAGTTGTTCTGATGGGGGTATCTGCGGTGGTTGTCTCTGAGGCGGTGGTGTTGTGGCTGGAGGCCTAGTTAAAGCGGAGTTCCACTCACCCTGTCAAAAAATAAAAGTCAGCAGCTACAAAAACTGTAGCTGATGACTTTTAAAAAACAGCCACTTACCTGTCCATCGGTCCCGTGGTGTGTCCCCCACTGCCCGTTTCACCAGCCGTCTTGTATTCTAGGAGGCCGGCATCTTTAGTGTGGACACCCGGCTGTGATAGCTTGCAGCTTCACAGCCGGGTGCCCACTGTGCATGGGCGAGTAGCGATGTGCTTCATGAATGGTCCTGCAGTTTTCTGGGACCTGTCATGTGTCCCAAAAGACTTCAGGGGGGGAGGACACCTTCCATTTCTGATCGTCTAGGCGATCGGACCGGAAGTGGGAGCGGGTACCTGTCAAATTCGGGTACCCGCTCCCCCCCCCCGCCCCCCAAAGGTGCCAATCCTTAATGGGGAGCAGGGGATCAGTCCTTAAAGTGGAACTTCTCCTTTTGTGTGGAGCTCTTCTTTAAGTAGGACACAGGTATTCGTTTTCTTGATGCCTATTGGGACCTTGAAAGACTTATGTTATACTGTATTTTCGTTATTTAAATGTTATTTGATGGTTGTAATAAAAGGCCGTTTGGGCCATTAACTCCAGTTTTGTTGTCTTTGTGGTTACTTAAGGTAAGAGGGGGTAGGTATTGGTCAGGGGGGACTGGATCAAGCCATCTTTAGTCCCCTGGTCATTACCTTTCATTTACAGACAGCCTATTCAGTCTTTTCTCTTAAATATGAAAAATATTTGATCCTTTCTGTTAGGGCCAGTTCACACTACAAAAACGCACTCCGGATGCATTCCGTATATGGTTTAGCTTACAGTTCACACCACACGCAATTCCGGTGCAGTTTTGATGCAGTTTGCCATGTTCTGTGCAGAAGAAAAAATGCAGCATGTTCTACTTTTTTTCTGCACCGGAAACTTTTTAAGAGACTGTGTCTAATCTCAGCTTGTTACCTGTATGAAAGACACCTGGTAGCCAAAAACCTGCTGAATGAAAGGGGATCGAATACTTTGTTCCCTCATGTTCATGCAAATCAGTGCATACTTTGTTAGACATGCATTTCTTTTGAATTTTGTGTTGCTATTCTGTCTCTCGGTGTTACAATACACCTACCATTCGATTTTTAGACCGATCATGGGCAAACATTCAAAATCAGCAGGGGATCAAATACATATTTCCTTCACTGTATATCACTGACAAGAGTGCTTACAATGGTCAGGTTTTATTCATGTATGGAAAACAAAATGCTGTAGCTGCTTAAAGAGGAGTTCCACATAAAAAAATAAAAGTCAGCAAATACAAAATCTGTAGCTGCTGACTTTTAAAATACAGCTACTTACCTGTCCCTCGATCCAGAAGTGTCCTCACCTCGGCTGGTTTCACTGGCCATCTTCTCTACCTGGCATCGGCATCTTCAGTGTGAGCACCTGGCTGTGAAAGCTTGCGGCTTCACAGCCGGGTGCCCACTGCGCATGAGCGAGAAGCGCTGCACTTTGTGAATGGCCCCGTAGTCTTCTGGGACCTGTCACGTGTCCCAAAAGACTACGGGGAGGGAGGGAGGGCGGGAGGACAACTTCCGCTTCCGATCACCTAGGTGATCGCAGAGGAAGTGTGAGTGTGTATCTGTAAATTTCGGGTACCTGTTCCCCCTCCCCTGCTCCCCAAAGGGTTAAAGCGGAACTTCCCCTTTTGGGTGGCTTTAAAAATTATTATTTAGAGTTTGGCTTCAATTTGTTGGTATATCTAAATCTGCTAGTGCATCTAGCACTCTTTTCTCCCCAAACTGACAATTCTGCTGTCCAAAGACATCTCAGCTGCTCTTTCATCCAGAGTGGGGGCGCTCTAATACAGGAGGTGTGTTACTGGCCAGATCACCAGGGAAAAACAGAGGAAAAAAAAAACTTAAAAAGAGAATGAAGAGGGGCGCATGCGTGGCCAGGGACGATGGCGGTTGCATTTTAGCTGAGCTCCGCTCATCCCCGGCCAGCACGGACTCACCCGTCACGCGCCACTGCTTCCTTCTGCACAAGGGTGAGTCACATCTACCAGGCACCCGGCCCGGCACCTCGGAGAGACCTGTATGGGGAAGATAGGGTGCTGGAAGCCCCCCTCCCCGCAGCCACAGGAGTCGCGGCCATCGCCGCTCCGGCGGTTCCTGTCCAGGCCGCAATCCCCGGCCTCTAGTATGGCCAGGAGCCCAGGGAGAGATCCCGGCCCCCCGGTGGTCACGGAGGGTACTGCACCCTCATGCATCTCAGCCTCCATGCCTACCTCTGCCCTGACCCAGCCCCAGATGGAGGACTCTGATCCCCAGCATATATCTGGGGGGGCAGTGGAATGCTCTGCATCAGGGAATCGTCCTCCCTCCACCCAGATATCTCAGCACACTGTACCATCTCCTTCCCTCACAATTTCAGCGTTGGATGATAAGCTGCAAATTTTTCTACGCAATATCACCTCATCCATATCCGCTGAGGTTGGAAAGCTGGCATTAGATCTCAGAGGGGAAATAACTCAGATTGGAGATCGCACGAATAAATTGGAGACTGAGTTTGATGATTTGGTGCAATACGTTCATGTCCTGGAAGAGGATAACGCATATTTGAAGCATTCCATGTCCCAAATGCAGCTCCAGCAAGAGGATCTAGAAAACAGGGAACGGCGCCAAAATATCCGTATACGCGGTATGTCCGAATCTATCGCTGATACACAATTACACCGTCACCTTCTATCCTTCTTTATCGCAACCGCCCCCCTGGTTCCAGAAGCGGATTGGCGAATTGACAGGGCTCATCGCTCATTGGGCCCAAAACCTGCCGAAGGCACTAGACCACGCGACGTCATAGTTCGCTTCCACTTTTTTCAAAGCAAGGAAGCCTTATTATTAGCTGCTCGCCACACATCCTCTCTGGAATTTAAAGGTGACAGACTCCAACTCTTCTGCGACTTGTCCCCGATTACCCTGGCCAAGAGGCGAGCCCTGAAGCCGATCACCACACACCTTCAACGCCATCATGTCCCTTACCGATGGGGGTTTCCCTTCCGGCTGGTCGTAACTAGGGATAATACCCAAGTTGTGCTTCGTGATCTTCTTGAGGCGGATTCCTTCTTAAAGCGCCTGGGACTTCCACCTTTGTCAGAAGATGTGTCTCCTCTGCCACCGACTCCGTCTCGCCCATCCGCCACCCCCAGCAAGATCTGGACCCCAGTCCGCGGAGGTCGGAAGAGACTTTCACGTACCCCACAATGTCCACGTCATCCTCAGTTGACCGATCCGCCTGTCTGAGGACTCTCTGGGGTGACCTTCCGGGGTGTTTCCGGTGACGATCCTTCCCTCCTGGTTTTTTTGTTTTCTTTTTTTTCCCTTGCATAATTTTCCCTCAGGTTTCTCTTTTCTGTCCGGCCGAACCATTGTTGGGTGCATTTTTTCACTTCTGTTTTGTCTGGCCGGGCATGATGACCTTTCTGATGTCCTGGTTGTCGTGCTGCTCCCAATTTTGTCTAGCCATAGGCCTAGACGACTTGGGCCAATTTGTTGATCCCAAGTTTATATCCTCACGGATACTTATGTCAATCTCTGTGTTTATACTTTCATGTGTTATTTTACTGTTTTTTGTTTTTTATTCTATTACATCGATGGTATTTCATTCCTTTTTTATGCTAACACATTTGCTTCAATCCTTGTTATTTTATAATGGCTTTGAGGTTTCTGTCATATAATGTCAAGGGCCTCAACTCCATTCAAAAACGGTGGATGGCTTTGAGGGAGTTTCGATCCTCAGGAGCAGACATTATTTTTGTCCAAGAGACCCATTTCAAATCAGCTGGTTCCTTTCGTTTTGCCTCAAGGTTTTTTCCCCAAGCCTATTCGGCCTTCGATCCCTCCGGGAAGGCTGGGGTGGCAATCTTGATTGGGTCGCACTGCTCCCTTCGGGTTGTTTCCTCCAAAGTTGACCAAAAAGGTCGCTTCATTATTTTGGAATGTATGCTTGGTGACACTCCCCTTGTTCTGTTGAATTTATACGCCCCCAATACGGGTCAATTGCAATTTCTTTCCCAAACACTAGCTGCCTTAGATTCTTTTTCCACCTCGCATGTGATTGTGGGGGGTGATTTTAATTTGATTTTTTCCCCCCATAAGGACAGGAAAGTTCTTTTTGAATCCACACCTTCAAAGCGGCAATGCTCCTCTTCAAAATCCTTTCGTAGACTGATAAGGGAGCATCGTCTCTTCGACGCTTGGCGGATTAAACACCCCACCCATAAACAATTTACTTTCTACTCCACCCCCCACCGTAGCTATTCTCGCTTAGATCACTTTTTCATCTCTGCCCCACTGCTTCCACTCTTGGTCACTTCTGAAATTAATCCCATTACCTGGTCTGACCACGCCTCTCTGACTTTAAACCTTTTCTTTCCTCCTGCTATATCCAAACCATGTCACTGGCGCCTTAATGAGACTTTCCTCACTACAGACCATCTTAGGGATGAATTGTCTCGGGGACTTGATACCTATTTTACCCATAATGTTGGCTCCGTAGCTTCCTCCTCAACTTTATGGGAGGCCCATAAGGCGGTATTTCGAGGACTCTGTATTTCTATAGGCTCGCGTTTAAAGAAATCTGCGGCGAGTGCTAGGGCCTCTCTTGTACGTCAACTATCTTTGGCGGAACGACGGTTGATGGCCAAGCCGTCCGTCTCTGGGCTCCGGAGGGTAACATTTTTCCGTGACCGCATTAAAACTCTTGACTCCAGTAAGTCTGCACAGTCCCTCCTGTGGGTTAAACAGAAATTTTATGAATTTTCCAACAAACCCCATCGTATGTTAGTCAATCGACTTAAAGCTCAGTCTCCTTCTACGATGCCTGATCTTTTAATCCAACCAAACGGAAGCCCTACCTATGATCCTCAGGTCATGGCAACCCTTTTTGGCTCATACTATGAGAAACTGTATAACTGTTTGACCCCAGACCTTCACCCGCCTCTCACACAGTCCTCCTTTGACGACTTTTTTGATTCCTTGTCACTTCCTAGACTATTACCCCCAGACATTGCCATCCTTAATGCTGACATTACGCTAAAGGAACTACTTGACACGATTAAACATCTTCCCTCTCGTAAGGCCCCGGGTCCGGATGGATTACCCTACTCTTATTATAAATCCTTTATTGGTATCCTGGCTCCCCATCTTCTTTCCCTTTATAGCGACCTTTTTAAGGGGGTCACACCCCAGACTGACTTTTCACGTGCTTATATCTTGGTTATCCCTAAACCCAATAAAGATCTCTCTATTGTAGACAACTATCGTCCGATTGCACTACTTAATTCCGACTACAAGATTTTCACTAAAATTTTAGCCAACCGATTGTCTGGAATTATTTCCAAACTCATACATAGGGACCAAGTGGGCTTTGTACCTTCCAGACATGCTGCAGATAACACCAGGAGATCTATTGATCTGGTTGATCTGGTTAACCGATCTTCCACCCCTGCTGTGTTATTGAGCTTAGACGCTCAAAAAGCTTTCGACCGGTTAAGTTGGCCTTACATGTTCATGGTCTTGGAGAGATTTGGTTTCAGAGGCCCATTTGTAGCAGCCTTGAAGGCCCTTTACTCTTCCCCATTTTCGCAGGTCAGATTAGCCTCTTTTCTCTCACTCCCTTTTCAGATGTCCAATGGCACTCGTCAGGGTTGTCCACTCTCTCCCTTACTGTTTATTCTTTGCCTGTAGCCGTTGGCCACATCCATCAGGTCGAATCCGGATATTCGCGGGATACATTCCCATACCCATGAGTACAAGTTATCGCTGTTTGCTGACGACATTCTCCTCACACTCACGAGTCCCTTTACTTCTTTACCGATTTTGCATCTGACCTTGAAACAATTTGGGGCTATATCAGGCTACAAAGTTAATACGTCTAAAACTGAGGCACTCCCAATACACGTCTCACCAGCCGTTCTATCCTCGCTTCAGGAAGCTTTTCCCTACCGGTGGTGCACCCATTCTTTAAAATATTTAGGTACTCATCTTACTTCCTCTTACCAATCCATATACGAGGCCAATTTCCCTCCACTATTTATTGCAATTTCTCGCTCCCTGAAACAATGGGATGCTCTGCCCATCTCTTTCCTCGGACGCATTAATGTATTAAAAATGACAGTGTTACCTAAACTTTTATACCTGTTTGCGACCCTCCCCGTTCCCGTTCCTATGTCCAAACTCCACTCTCTTCAGAAATCTTTCCTGCATTTTATTTGGCACAACAAGCGGCACAGGATTGCACGTTCTGTTTTGCTATCCCCACGATCTAGGGGGGGCTTGGGGGCTCCGGATATAATAACATATTACTACGCAACTCACCTTCGTTTTCTCATGTCATGGTCTTCCCATTATCCTCCCAACACATGGACTGAGATCGAATCCTTGCAACTGTCCCCAGCCCATCTATGTTCTCTCCTTTGGTCGACCTCAGCAGTGGATGTCTCCTCCTTTCGCCATTTATTCCTTGGTCCCATGCAATTTTCTCTGACTGTTTGGCGGAAATGTAAGGCTAAATTTTCACTGGCCTCTGATTGCTCCCCACTGACGAATATCCTCTGTAACCCTAATCTCCCAGACAACATGGCCATGTCCCGGATGTCTCATTGGGCTGTAGCTAACCTTTTTCAATTGCGTCACTTGGTACACCCGGTGACTCGTAAGTTACACTCATTCCCAGTTCTCCAGAAAAAAGCCCTTTTACCTCCTCAACACCTATATATTTATCTTCAAATACGCCACTTTTTTTCCACTTTATCACCTTCATTGACTCTGGGGAAGCCTACTCCCTTCGAACATCTATGTATGCAGGGTCCCCATCATAGGGGTATAATCTCTAATACATATAAACTTCTTATGGAAGCCCCCTCTTTATCCAACAATACTCACCTTTATATGCGTAGGTGGTCTCAATTTATACAATGCGATATTGATTTATTGACATGGCAGAAAATTTGGGAAAATGCATCTAGATCTTCTGTCTGTGTGGTTTTTAAGGAAAATATTTACAAGATCATGATGTTATGGTACAAAACACCTGAAGTTCTGCATGCTTATAATCCGAATGCTTCTCCTGATTGCTGGCGCTGTAGTAGAGACCTCGGTTCTCTCTATCATATTTTTTGGACATGCAGCTCCATTGCTCCTTTTTGGCAGGATGTTCTCTCCTTGCTGAATTCATTGCTGTGTGTCTCTCTCCCACTTGATCCACTACATTTTTTGCTGGGTTTACCATTCCCAGGACTACCTAAATTATCCAGGAAACTCGCTGTCCATGTGCTGACCGCGGCCAGGAGAAGCATTCCTATGTGTTGGTTGTCCTCTGATCCTCCTTCAATGCCGATTTTGTACAAACTTATTGCTGATGTAAGACAGATGGAATATTTGACTGCACTACATAGTTGTTCGTTTGCTGTATTTGAGATGATTTGGCTCCCATGGGATACTTTCACTTCTTCTATGCCGGCCCACATTGCAAGGCCCTGATATTTTTCACACTGTTAATTATGATTTAGCTGGTCCTGACCCTATTTAACTCTGCCATCGATGTACCTTTCTGTTATGTTTATTTTCTCTTCTGATTCTTTGAAATATATTGTTTGTATTTCACGAAAACCAATAAAAATTGTTAATATAAAAAAAAAAAAGAGAATGAATGCAGCAACCACATCTAATGATTGGTAAGCCACAATATATGACATATTTGGGTTTAATCCTGCTTTAAGTTTCATACAATTTCCATATATCCTGCTATGATGAGAAATTGTTTTATAAAAAGTGATTATGCTGAGGTAGAAGAAAATAACAGACACCAAACACACCCATGTCACCAGGTATAAGAGACTGATGGGGGACATTGGAGCTCCCAGGAGAAACCCACCTCTGGAATATATCATACTTGAAAAAATTTCATTCTGTTCAGTATTTTGTTGGTTTTTGAAGTTTAAAACCTTGTCAGATGGAAACACGGATGCATTTAGAAGTTTTGGCATTAAGAGTGTTTTTGCTGAAGTATCATAATACACCTCAACAGCCATTTAACACACCCCTTAGGCCCTTGGATTGGTTCAGGGATTAGAAATAATGGTTGCATCTGCAGCTCAGCAGCGCTCGTTCATTCATAAGAGCCGGTGATACATCAGCTCTACTATTCTGCAAACAAATTAATCTGCACAGGATCCAAAAACCAGGCAAACCTTGTTAAGTACTTTCAACTGGTAATCCTGTTTATTTTGCTGTTGCTAATTTTCTGTATTTTGAATGCCTTTTCTGTAAATATTTTCTTCAAGTGTTTTTCTTTTCATTAAAAGTACAGTACACAGGACTTGTATTTTTAGACCATGAGTAATATGCAGGCTACCTTCAGGTAATTAGACACTGGCAAAAAAAAAAACTTGCAAGGGCTGCTTCTAGTACACTCACAAAATTCTGCAAGACTTCAGATTTTTTGCTAGTGTCCTTAGTTCTCCTCTAGGGAAGTTTTCTTTTATACCCATTCATTTTTGTTCTCTGAAGCTTCTATCAAGATCTGACTGCTTATGATTGGGTAATCTACCAGTTTGTAGATTCATGACCATCAGTGTGTACTTTTGGGACTGTACCTGCACGCCTGGGGTCAGCCTGTAATCTTTGCTTCAGACACAGGATCCTGCTGTCGGGACCCAGTTCTGGACCTGCAACTTCAGCTGTACCTGGCAATGTCTCTTCTTGTTGAGCCACATAGGATACCTTGGATGATACTATATCAATTACAGGGATTTGAATAAAATTACTATTAAAAATGCTATCCACTTACATTAATCGCTGAAATATTGGAAAGGCTAGACTTATGGGGGTTGCATAGACTTTACAAAACTAAACTTAATCTTGCCCACATTCGTCAAGGAGGCGTTTTTTTTTAAATCCATTGGACCAGTTTGTGATTGCATATCTGGATGGCTTTCTCTTGTTTTTTGATAACTTTGAGGATGTTTGCATGTTTGTTTTTAAAAGATAAAGGAAGAACCAATTTTACATCAAACTGGAGAAATGGGAGTTTGAACGAACCCAAATCCAGTTCTTGGGATGTATTATTTCTCCAGAAGGAGTCAGCATGGATTCTGAGAAGATCAAAGCAGCGGTGGGATTGGCCTGCCCCTAGATATGTTAAGGAAATACAACGATTTGTTGGATTTGCCAACTTCTACAGGAAATTCGTTAGGGACTTCTCTAAGGTGATAGCACCAATTACACAGCTGGCAAAAAAAGGGATGTCCTTTGTGTGGTCACCTGAGGCACAGACTGCCTTTAGTAAGCTAAAGCCTCTTTTCACTTCTACACCAATATTGGTACATCCCAATCCTGAACTACCTTTTATTTTGTAAGTGCTTCAATGGGAGCTATCCTTTCTCAGCGTAAAGGGTAAAAGATGCAAAAGATCATCCTTGTGCTTTTTTAGGAAAAATTGATTATACTTTGAAGGAGGTTGAGGAATGTTACAAACAGGCTGTTGAAAAACATCGCAGGTCACTTCCTATGTTACATGTGGGTGGCAGAGTTTGGTTATCTACCAAAAATTTGAAGGTTCATGTCCTATCTGTTCCATCTGATACATTGGGCAAAAGTTTGTGGGATCTTTCCAGATTTCTATTGAAATTAACCCAGGTGGTCACCTGTCACTTGAAAGTTCCTGACAGTACGAAGATTCACCCTGGTTTTCACATATCGCTACTCAAATCATTTAATGAAAATCCTTTTTCTGGAAAAATTTCACCTGTTGGGGTACAGGGTGAAGAAGAATTTTGGGGTGAAGAAATGTCTTTAATCCAGGAGCGTTAGGAATGATTACAATAAATGGTTCAATGGGAAAGATATGGACCAGAAGACAATTCTTGGGAGCCTGATGAGAATGTTTATGCCTCTATATTAAAAGAATTCTGCCAGTGGTACCCTCACAAACCTAGCCCTATGATTCCAGGGGGTGTCCTGGGAGTAGGGAGTACTGTCAGGACTCAGATCTGAACCTGCAATCTCTTCTGTGTCTGACGATGTCCCTTCTTGCTGAGCCACCTGAGATGCTGGACTGCTCCCTGGACAAATCCTTCAATAATACTTCCTTGCTCCTCTTTAAGCTTGAACCCTGTGCTCCACCCATTGACTTCCTATTTAGGCCATGCTCTGCACTTCCTTTTGCCAGATTGTGCTCTCTCCAAGCAATATCTTGCTCTTGTCTCTCCTGCTGTCGTCTGTATATTCGCTACCACTCATTATCAAGCTTTGGTTTGTTGCTTGACTGCTTCTGCTTGATCTCAATCTGCAACCACTTGTTACCGACCTTTGGCTTGTTTGCTGCCTACGCTTCTGCTTATACCTACCTGCTATATTTGCTACTGACCCCCATCTTGCCCACCTCCTGGTTGGGTGATCCTGAGGACTGCAGCAAAACCCATATCAACCAACAGGAGCTCTGGTGAACACTGGTTATTCCTCAGACTCCACACCTCAGATGAGCCCATGCCATCTGCCAGGGAAACCTGCTTTTGTACTTATCCAGTTGGTCAGTGGTTGGCTCTCTACTGCTTTAGCTACTGGTTTCTGAGCCTGACTCCAGACCATGACACCTGCATTAGGCAGTTATTGTAGGATGACGGAGTCAATGCTGATTGAGAGAGTAAAGTCCCACTTTAAGATGGGAAAGTACACCCGACCAAATAATATATGGGCGGCAGTGCATACCAGTGTATTCCATCACCTAAAAGCTAAAAGTCACTCATCCTAAATAAAAGTGGAAGAAAAGCCTAACACCAAGTATTCCTACAAACATTCCCTCCTTCCTCTTCCTATCTATCCTATCTATCCTGCATACACTGTGTAAGAAACATCTGTATACTTATTTTAAATCTGGTCCAGTTACATGATCCTGCAGCTCCAGCTTTCCTCTGTAAGGGAGTGCTCAACAATGACACAGGGAATGCAGTATAGGTAGGAGAATGGGGGAGGGAACAGACACACATTGCTAGTATACATAATATAATACCAAGCAGATCAGATTGCTTAAGATCACAATTTTGGTGTGTTTCTTACATTCATTACTGTGCAGATCAGCCCACATAACTGGGTTGAGTTCACTTAGCTGTTGCAAAGAATGCCATGGAATTGCCCTGTGCTCAGCTACATCTGGTCAGAGTAAATGGCCATTGGCTGTTTAACCGTATTTGGATTATAATAAATATAATTTAAGATATTATCCTAACTAAAGACTTTTATGTATGCCAGCTGTATGTCACTGCAAGCGCCTGTTGGCCCATTCACTGGCTAGAGTTCGGCAAGTGTGGGTGGGGGACTGGATGTGGAAAATAACCAAGTTTTTTTTTTAATTGTTATTTTAAATAAACAGTCTAATTGCAACTGTGTGCAAATAGAATAGTAGATAAAAAGATAGTAAAAAAAAAAGTTAGCAAGATGTCACTTCCAATCATAGTTAAATACAGTAGGTAATCGGGCTTGTAAAAATAAAGAGAAACATTAGCAGCAGACGTCTTTTCAAGGAGTAATTGGTTTTAATCCCGGGTCTGTTTTTGTTTTGAATTTCTGGGCAAAAGGTCAAGTTCATGGCAAATTTCACCCAGCACAATAAAGTGCTTAATGTGGCGGCGGTAGCAGGGAGGAGGATTATGGGAGTCACCAACGTCAAGCCCTGGAGACCAGTGTTTAAATTTTTTCCGGGTAACTCAAGACTTCACTGCACAGACCACTTAAGAGATGTATGACCTAGCTCTGCCGAGGTTATGTTGCCAGTGGATCAGTTCTTTGATTGCCTGTTCTAATATTTATTAGAGCTCTTTAAAGGGAAATTTGTTTGAAGAGATGATTGCAGAAAAGCTGCAAGTATTTTGTCAGGTCATGAGAAAAACTAAATTTTACAAGAGCTATGTGTTTTGTGGTAATGTACGGTGAAACATGCATTTGACTAAGTGTGACCGTAAGCAATACTTGTTTTTTATGATGCAATTCATTTTGAATGACACCCCAAAACAACACACTGCAGTACATCTGCATCTCTATCACACAAAAACGCACAGATGTGAATCATACACTTGCTGCAGCTGCTTTGCAACCTTTGTTGCAGTGCATTGGCGGGCCACTGAAAATGAATTGGCTGTTTTAACACTGTGCTACTCAACATGCACAATTCTGCAAAGTACCTGTGATATTTAATGCATCAGAGTACTCTGAATCCCTAAGTATAACACATAAAAATGTATTTAAGTTAAAGCAGAGTAGGTGGAAGGTGTAGCTCCTACTAGAGTGTAATGGACTCTACTGAGCATCCTCCTGTTTCTGCTCACAAAGCTATTATCCTTCACTGGAAAAAAAAACAACAGTACCTACCCTAACATTCATGAAGGGTTTGATTAATCAAATGATACCATTATTCAAAGCTACTCATTTAAGTAGAGGATGTCCGAAAAAAATTGACAAAATTTGGCAGCCGTGGCTTGCCAGCCCCTCCACCAATGCCTAGGCCTCTTACAGCTCTCCCAGGTACTTCCAATCAGGTTGGACCTGTGTGATCATCTATTCCATTCATGATAATAGGAATATGACTGTGACATCAAAGTGAACCCTATGCATCTCCTATTATTCTGACCACTTAGTTCTGGGGTTTTGGTACAATGATCCGCAAGTGGTCAGAAGGCCATGCCCGGCTTTAATACTGTGAAACGCCTATTTAGTTGATTGTCCACTGGTTGGTGCGTGTAAAAATGGGGGGGATGGAGGGTTTAGTGGATATGTTGGGGTTTTGGGGTTTTTTATGGCTCTTGTATCCCTGGTACCTTTGTGTTGAGCCCTGTGAGGCTACTTAACTGTGCGTGTAATTTTATTTGACCCAGTCTGGCTAACTTGAATATTTTTTTATGTTGTATTTCTTTTTCTATTATGGTGTTTCTGCACCAAGCCTTGCTGGGTCTTAAAGGTGCTGGGTCTGATGTTTTGTAAGAATGTGTTTTGTATGTTCTTACAATGTAAAATCAACAACAAGATATTATTTAAAAAAAGATAAAGCATAGTATTGTAGATTGTAGCTCTTTGCAAAGTATGGTTGACCATAGCAATCAATCAGATTTTTTTTCTCCTGTGTTCAGTTCAGAAAAAAAGAGTACTCTGGATAGCAATGGTTTGAACTGCCGGTAGGGGCCAGTTCTTGGCAAAATGACTAGTTTGCTGATTACAGCACAGAAAGCAGCGTGTTGTTTAAGACACACTTTATTTCCCGATATAGCCTGTTTGCGTGGCATGATTTGCACTTCCAAAGAAAAAGCTAAAAGGAGATATAAACAGTAGTAAGTGAATTTTGTGCCATAAACATATCCTAATGTGCAATTTAAACTTTTCAGAAGTTTGCATCTAAATCAGAATACCATTTTCACTTAGAAAATTGCTTCTTTTATTTGATACTTTGCATGTAACTCATTTTGCCAAATCTTTTCTCTTTTATGTGAAAAAAATGGTTTTTGGTATAGGGAATGGGCCTGTTAATGAAAGGGTCAGTCCTCCTAAAAGTTAACAGTTCAGGTATGAGTGAAACATGCCCTGGCTTTTACATTCTCCTTGGGACCTCAAGCATACAATCTTTAACCTGAGGTTAACTGTTTTGCTTCCTTTCCACACAGCCTAATTCATCCAACTGCATGCTACAGCTCTGGCAGGGTTCTTATTCCCATAAGAGATTAGTGGGGTGGTGGATGAGCAGAAAGAGGAAGGGGAGTTAGTTTCCTGTAAATGGGAGGTTTCATCTCAGGAGGAGCCCCCTTTGCTATTTTGTCACCAAACTCTGTGAAACTTATTCAGTGTTGATTGATTAGGTGAAAATATATCTGGAGATAGAGTTGCTTGAGTCTTTCCGTCCAAAGGCTACCAGTATGGGTTCCCTAGGAAAGTAAAAATGGTCTCAGGCCTTTCCTGTATCTCTTGTGGAAGACATACTGTATGATGGGTGGCAGCAACCTGAAAAATTACATGGTTCACCAAAACAATATCCTATCCTAAATATCCAGGTTGATTCAGCTATTGCGTGCCTCAGCACATCTCTGGCAGTATCAGTAGAGCATCTCCTGGCTTTTAAAGATGCCATGGATGAGAGACTTGAGGTCCTCTTTTTGCCTAATTGGTCTGACAATGCAACCTGTTATTGCTGTTGTGGCAGTATGCTCGAATAATCTGGACAAAACACATATCCTGAGAACCGGGATCCATCTCTATGGACACCGTCATCACCTAGAGCTCTTGCTGACTGCTCTGCGATGATGGGTAGATTAACTGACTCCTTGCATCAAATGTCTAGGATAGGCCGTCTTTCTGTTCGAATGCACAGATTTCTGTAGCCTAATTACTAGTCAGCCAGATTGACATAAAAAAAGCACCTGCGGAGGAATCCCTTTGCAGGAGGAGGGTTCTTTGGCAAGGAGGCCGACTTTTTAAAAAGGTCACTAGGGGTAGGAGCGCTTAGTAAAAACAAGGTTAAGATTCCTGCTGTTAAGCCCCAAACCTGTACGCAGAGGAATGATTCCTTTTGTCTTTCACAAGCTTTGCCTTCCATGCCCATACCTGGAAAGTATGCCTGATACGTGCTTTGACTCCCAAGCTGGCAAAGCCGTTTTGCACAATGGTGCGGTGCCTCCACATCTTTTACAACCAGCAAAAATTCACTTCCTGAGAACTCAATGACTTTACTGTCTCTTGCTCATCAGAAGTGGACAAACTGCCTTTGGGGACTGCCAGTGGTAGATTCAGTAAGAGCTTCATGGCTGTGGCTTACATCAATCACTGGGGCAGGACCAGACATCAAACAGCTCAGAGCGAAGTGGACCTAATTCTGCTCTGGGCAGAACAACAAATTTTGGCCTTGTCAGCCATACACATTCAGGGGTTTAGAAAATTGGCAGATGGACTTGTTAAATTGCCAGCTGCTAGACTCAAGAAAGTCGACCCCACAACTGGAAGTGTTTTGGGACCTTTGAGATGAGGGACGCAGGAAAAGGATTGTATCTCGGACACAGGAATCAAGAGGAACTATCTGGTGACCACATGGGATATGCTTTTCCTCCTTTAAAGATCTTTCCTCATGTACTTCACTGGATCATGTCTGAGGGAATTACGTTAATGCTCATGGCCCCAAACTGGTCAAAAAGAACTTTGTACACGGATGGACTTCAGCTTTTGGAGGATGTTCAGTGGCTGTGACCAGACAATCCAGATCTACTGTCTCAGGGTCT
The DNA here is from genome assembly GCF_062004578.1 of Staurois parvus. Taxonomy (NCBI): domain Eukaryota; kingdom Metazoa; phylum Chordata; class Amphibia; order Anura; family Ranidae; genus Staurois; species Staurois parvus. The sequence continues at coordinate 1,518,532 of NW_028318388.1, read as the reverse complement.
GGTGTTCTATCCTGTTTCTGGATTACTGGCTTTGATGGCCTAGCTGTTGAAGCCCAAGTCCTAAGAAATAAGGGTATGGCTGCATCGATAATCCATATTCATTTAGATACCAGAAAATAAACTTCTTGATAGGATTATCACCACACCTGGATGGCTTATTTTGCCGTGGTGTGAATGACGAAAAGTTACTCCTTGACAATCTTCCATGGAAGAGGTCTTCTCTATACTTCAGTTGGGGATAAATTGGCAATTGGCCCCGTCTATGATTAAGGGCCCAAATATCAGCCCTGGTTATCTTTTAGTGCTGCAGGCTGTACCTTTTGAAACCATTTCTTATTGCTGTCACCTCTACCTTAGCTTGGAAGGAGCCTGTCCTGGTAGTTCACAGGCATAAGGTTGTCCTTTGGCCTAAGTATCCTTTTTGCCAAAGGTGGTGTCTTCTTTTCACTTCAATGCAGGCACTGCGTGTCCATCCTTTTGTCCTTCTCTGAAACACCAATGGGAGGTGGTGCCTTACTCTATGGAAGAGCTTGAATAGTTAGTCTACTACGCAGCAATGGCTTCACTAAGACAGTAATTTTCCCTCTGTGCTTCCAGAGGAATCTTGCGGGGGAGGGGGGGAGGGGGGCTGTCGGAATCTCATTCTGCCATTGCTAGGAAAAGGGTTCCTCCCTCTACTAGATCCATTTTTCGAAGTTTCATCAAGTGAACGTTTGGGCCTCAGCTGACAATGCTCTCCTCTTGGTATTGCTTGGTGATGTCCCAGTCATCTCTGAATCTGCATTGTGTCCTGTATTGTACTCCAAGACATGACTTTAAAGGTAAGTAAAAAAAATCCCATTTTACAGCTTAATGCTGCTGAGGTCCTTCAGCTTTACAACCTGTCCCTGTCCACATGTACTTTGGTAATAATTGGCAGCATGTGTTTTTTTTTACAGGTCATATTTCTTAATTGTCGCTGGCCTCAATTACATTTTCACATTCTGTCCCTGTCCACATAAACTACACTGATCATAGGCTACATATGTTTTCAATTGATTTTTTATAGCCTGTCGCTGTCCACTTGCCCTACACTAATAGCAGGTTGAATGTGTGTGTTTTTTTTTTTGACAGAACATATTTCCTTTTGTTGATGGCTGCAATTTTTAGCAAGCTTTTTTTAAATTGGTGACAAAACTGAATGTGAAATTACAGTACATCAGCACAGAAGCTTATAGTTCCCTTTGGGTTTCACGGTCAGGGGTCAGAGTTGGAGACCAGAAGCTAAAGCAGTAGAGAGGCTCCCACCGGACAGCAAGATAAGCACACGAGCAGCTGCCACATTGCAATCCTCAGAATCTTCCCACCAGAATTTGAGCAAGCCAGGGTCCAGTAGCAGATGTAGAAGGTAGGGATCAAGCAGAAGCGTAGTCAGAAATCAAGCCAAAGGTTGGTAATAAGTGGTTGCAGGCTGGGATCAAGCGGAAGCGTAGTCGCGAACCAAGGCAAAAGTTTGGTAATGAGTGCTAGTGAAAGAGGAGTTAGATATAGGCTGGAGAAAAAGCACAATAATCTGGAAAACAGGAAGTACAGAGACATGGCTTAAATCATGAAGTTCATGGGAGGAGCAAAAAGTTCATCAGAAACAAGGTACAAGGCAAGATTTTCCAAGGGAACAGACAGTTGACCAGCATATCAGGTGGCACAGTGAGAGGAGCTACAGCCAAACAGCAGGGAAGTTGCAGGTTCAGATCCAGACTCTGACATTGGGAGAAAATGCGACATGGTGATTTACAGGCAGGAGATTGTGAGAGACAGGGCAAAGCATAGTCACCTCATAACACAATTTGTCCAAAACTGACATTCATTTCAGAATTGTCAACTGTTATAATTAGAGATGAGCGAAGTATTCAAAAATTCGATTCGACTGATTCGGCGAATTCGTAGAAAAATTTCGATTCGAGTCGAATATATTCGCTGTGAATTTAACTTAAAAAAGGGTGTTTCTAGGCTTCAGAGAGACTTAATATTAGTGCTGAACACTGTACCTTTAATTTAAATGCCCTTGGAGTCTGCTGGGGAAGAGAAATAATACTGTCAGGCAGTATGACATGCAGATGAGTGCCGTCGATCTTAGAATCACCGCACACTTCACTCATTTGGCCAGTCACGGGGCCAAAACCAGAGTGTGGAGCCACAGTGTGGCGGTGGAGGCAGCAGCAATGGGAGGCCATGCAGCACCCTATGACAAAAATGGAAACCACCAGCAGTGTGAGGAGACCTGAAAGTGGCACATGGCAGAGTGTGGCGATAGAGACAGCAGCAATGGGAGGCCGTACAGGGACCCATGACACACTCTGGACCTGGCAGCAGCATGAGGAGGCGGTACAGGGGCCCATGGCAGATTACGGGCCTGGCAGCAGCATGAGGAGTCGGTAGGGGGGCCCATGGCAGATTACAGGCCTGGCAGCAGCAATGGGAGGCCGTACAGGGACCCATGACACAATCTGGACCTGGCAGCAGCATGGGGAGGCGGTACAGGGGCCCATGACAGATTACGGGCCTGGCAGCAGCATTTGGAGTCGGTACGGGGGCCCATGACACACTCTGGACCTGGCAGCAGCATGAGGAGGCGGTACAGGGGCGCATGACAGATTACGAGCCTGGCAGCAGCAACTTGGACAGGAGGACGTTCAGTTTCTGCACCGTCTGGTGCGTGCTCGCAAACTGTTGTCTCTTGGAAACGGATTCCAAGAAAGACTGCTGACGGAATCCGTGAAGAGGAGTAGCAGGAGAAGGAGCATCTGAACGAGCGGAATATGCCAACAAGCGACAACAGGGGCCCATGACAGATTACGTGCCTGGCAGCAGCATGAGGAGTCGGTACGGGGGCCCATGGCAGATTAGGGGCCTGGCAGCAGCTATGGGAGGCCCGTAATCTGCCAGCACCCTATGACAAAAAATGGAATACACCAGCAGTGTGAGGAGACCTGAAAGTGGCACATGGCAGAGTGTGGCGATGGAGACAGCAGCAATGGGAGGCCGTACAGGGACCCATGAGAGACTCTGGACTTGGCAGCAGCATGAGGAGGCGGTATAGGGGCCCATGGCAGATTAGGGGCCTGGCAGCAGCTATGGGAGGCCCGTAATCTGCCAGCACCCTATGACAAAAAATGGAACACACCAGCAGTGTGAGGAGACCTGAAAGTGGCACATGTTTGGGGCATGATTCATGGCGGATTTAGTCAGTTGTGTCAGGAACTGGTGGTTTGAAATCCAGACTAATCCACGCCTGATTCATTTTCACAAACGTCAGTCTCTCCACACTTTGGGTGGACAGTCGTGTCCTCCGCGGAGTTGCAATACCTCCTGCCGCACTAAACACGCGCTCCGATGCCACGCTACTGGCCGGGCATGACAGCCTTTCAAGGGCAAATTCAGCTAGTTGGGGCCAAAGGTCAAGTTTCGTTGCCCAGTAGTCAAGGGGATTGTCTACCTCGGTTGGCAGGGTGCTGTCCAAGTAGGCCTAAGCCTGTTGTTTGAGGTCCTGCTC